>NW_028186612.1:1292123-1312866 GCF_003343005.1 Rhea americana
GGAGCACTGGAGCAGGTTGCCCAGAGTTGTGGAGTCTCCTTCTCTGGAGATCTTCAAGGCCCACCTGGATGCAACCCTGTCTAACGTGCTCTCGGTGACMGTGCTGAGCAGGGAGGTTGGACTAGRTGATCTSTRGAGGTCCCTTCCAACCTTACTGATTCTATGAAAACTCATTTCTTAGGTTTTGGATTACCTACAGTATAAAAGATTATATGCCAAAGCAGGAGTAGAGATAATTAAAAAAAGATCACATCCCCATAACAGTACACTAAAACATTTTTCAAAAGAAATAGCAGAAGMCAGAACAACCACAGCTGGTCCTAAAATTAAGTAGGAGGGGAAAGCAAGTAAATCTTCCATGTATCTTAACATCGCTAACCCTGCCTCAGAGTCATGCATTCCACATAAGAAAATGATACTTCTAATGAAAAAAAAAAAAAAGAAAAAAAAAGATAACAACACTTGAGTGATGAAATAGCAATTAAAAAGATGCCATCAAAAAATATTACCTGAAGATAATGAAGTTGGCAAAGAGGATGAAAGCAATAATTCTATTCAAAGCAAATTAAATCCCAGGTACATTGCATAAAGTGGACAACACTACTATTAAAAGTGATTTCAAAATACACCTGAGTAACTGTGTGAATACACCTGAGACTAAACTATGCAACTAGTGCTAACAGTAAMACAGGGATGATCTTTTATCAGTCCAAGGACAAAAGCAAGCTAACAGATTACACATTCTTGAGAATACTGTTATTCAAGTACTTCTGTAAGTTAAGGAAGATTAAGGACAATGCTGCTCAAGGAAAACAGAGGCACTGAAATGTATCTGTTAAAAGGGTAAATCATTTCATTTACCAGATATCTAGACAAGCTATGCCAAGCAACATTCTGGATATAATTAGGCAACACCACCAACTGCCATTAAAATATGATAAATTTATACACASTTATAGCTCTGCTGCTACCTGTGCACTTTGCCAGCACTGGGCCACAGCTATGCTAAGTCCTTGGTAGAAGAAGACTGTGCTCACATGTGGGCTTCAATTTGTCATCAGAACTCAGTAGGTCAGTCTTCTGCAAGAAGGTCAGGAGACAGGTTGCCCTCACTCACGATGGAAACAGCATCCATACACCTTCCCCATCTCGCTAACAACATGCCCATCATCTACAAAAGATGCATGAAGGAGGCAAAAGACTGCAGTTCAAAGGAACCAAAGCATATACCTTCTYTAGTATAACTTAGTGGAATACAAAACAGCCATTCTAATTAACACTCAGAAGGGGGGGGGCAGGGGAGTGAAGAATGCTAAGTATGTTTGGGGAAAAAAGCTTACTAGTGCTGTTAAGGTTTTTAGCCCACCTAGGAATTCTCTGTCCTTCTAGACAAATAAATAAAGGAAGCTAGGATTCAAGCATCTATTTGTTTCCAGCTGATTCCTCTAATTGAGATTTCTTCTAATCTTACTGTGCACTAAAGCATACTTTGGCTGGCCTAATAGTTCTAAGCAGACCACAGGTTTCACAGCTGACACTGAGAATCATACCATCTGACAGAAACAAGCTCCAACTCATTTTACTTCTATGGCTAATTGGTTGAAAGTTAAGTTAGTTCAAAACGATGTATTCCCTCAGACGAAACAGTACAGGACTTTCCATACACTTGAATAAGCTAAGCATGATATATATATGATGAAAGTAGATCATTTAGGGAAGGAAATCAGGGGATGAATGCCATTCATCTCAGATGGTTGGCAAGAAATTTATCACTTCTCATCTACCCCRCTTCCCTGTACTAGGAACATCTGGATATTGATTCTTCATATCATTCCTAAGATTATAACTATATAGTGCCATGCTATAGAGATATGAAGCTAGACCTGATAACAAAGCAATCCAGCCACAATAACAGAACTATATAAGTAAGGTTTACATTAAAATTCCAGAAAGCCAAAGAAGCCTCTGCAAAGTTCTGTACCAAACACAGTGTTTAGTTTCTGTATCTTTACATTGCACCAGATAATGCAGTGTAAGTACCCTCTTCATTAGACGCTTTAGAGTTTGCAGTAAACTGAGAAGCAGTCAATGCTTTTCTGCTGAGTTTCTTTAACATATACAGGTTTCTCCCTCTTCCAAATGAGGGCTTTAAATTAAAGTTGTTTAACAAGACTACTGTATCACTACAGACACAAAATGCAAGCAATACATGATGTGCTAATAAAAATTATCATGAGTCAAAACCAGAAGACGCACAAGCTGAAACGACACTCCGTGAGCAAGCAAATCAATAAGGTTATATGCTTTTGTTAATTTAGTTACTACAGGGCAATAATTGCCAACCTTGTAAGGAAGGTGCAAAGGGAAATCTCAAACAGGAAATATATTATTCCCGCAAAAAAGCAAATTTATTGTAATTAACACTATTTCTGATATAAGTTGGACTTCTAATCATGAAGAAACAATTTAAGTTTCTTTGAAATCACATTTTTGATGTACGTTTCACAGTTTTAGTAGTGGCAGCATTTCATCGTGACTTACACTTGTGCTGTTCTGCAGAAATMTCTCTCTGTGCTCAGACACAAAAGTAACCACAGCATACTACAGYTGTATTGAGCTACTGTTAAACCAGCTAGCATGGGTATAGTTAAAAGTTCAAGTAGAGCTGTGACAGGAATAAACAGGGCTTCTTCTCAGTATTCCTGTGCTACATTAACAGCATTAATTCACTTGGGGCTCCCACCCCGAAGTAGCAGGATACTGTTCTTTCCCTGTGGCTTACTGTCAGCGCCAATGATGCAGACCTAATGGTCTGGCAGCTCCTCCAGCCTGACCTCACCCGCAGAGCCCCCCCTGCTCTGCGCTTTGTAATTAAGAGCAAATGTTGTCATTTTGCTGAAGCAGACAGGCAAAAATCTGCTGAATCCTACCCAGTCTTCTGCTCCACTAACACTTAAAATTTCAGAGARGGAAGGATAGAACAGCATTGATACGGCAGATATCACAAAGGCATTTCCCTCTCTGCAGCTTGCAAATTATCCGATGCAGCTAGATGCAGCACAGCGGTCTGGCAGCGCCACCTACGTACCATCCAGGGCACATGAAACCATCTGCACAGAAGCATTTAAAAACTATTCAAGTTACAGGAGATATCAGGGGAAGTTTACCACCTTATCAGCTTCCTGCACCTCAGATCTCTCTAAGCACTGAGGATCTCCACTACAAGCTAGGCAGTCAATTTATTGTACCTGTGTCTCTTGTAAGGTTAAAGGGCCACACCTGTCAACACACTAAGCCGCTGCCCCAGGCAATGCTTACGTGCCCTAACTGGAAAAGTCTGAAACCAAGGATGTTAGAACTTATCCACCCTGATCGAAATCATGCATATATAAGACTATTTGGTTCAGGATCTTTCAGAGATATTTCTGAAAACAGCTGATTACTCTCAAGCCAGCCTTCAATTTTCTCAAATTCCCTCTTCTACACATTTGTACCAAAACCCAGCAGAGAATGGAGAGTTGTCCTCTGACTGTCAAAACTCTGGAAGTCTTTCAGGAGAGACTCTGGATGGGAAAAAAAGCAAGACGAAGTAGAATGTGGAGCAAGAATGATAGTTTCTGAACGAGTCGCTAACAAAAGTTACCATTTATTAGTGTATCAAGGAGTTTTTAGAACTTCTAAAAGCGCTGTGTTCACCCTTAAACTCACTGTAACTGTATTCACTAACGTTAAATCTGACTTCTTTTTTGATATTAAGAAAAAACACATTAACAAAAGTTAGCCATTTCAAGACTGCACAAAGCATTGTCAGCTTAAAAAAAAGGCTTTTAATAGAAATTAACATTGAAAATATCCAACACTAACATCTATTGCAGCTACGTTGCTACCTGAGAAATAATATGCCAGGCATGACCAGCAAAAAGTAGCTGCATGCTTCTCACTGACGGAAGCTGGGTGTTCATTAATTACTGTAAGCATACTGCTAAATTCAGCATAACATGAAAGCTGGGGGAAGAAACACTTTTTCTGTGGACTCGTCCCCATCGTGCTACTCCTCTCTCCCTAATTTCTCTTACAGAATGTATTTCTGTGAAGTCATGTAGATATTATATTTATATAATTAAAAAGAATGAACATGCTTCACTTGTAGAAGGTGTGAAAGAACATGTGTGTGGCACTGAACAGCTACAAGCTGTGGGATCTGGCTGAAGCACAACATTCTGGTGAAGGTCCTGATGGTTCAGCCACCTTCAATATATGGTCAGGGAAACAACTACAGCCAATAACAAGACTCATACAAGAGAGCTGCTGTTGATAAGAGTGGAAGGGAGTAATACTGCTAGTAAGAGTAAGAAAAAAAAAAGAACATAGGACATCAAAAGATGAGACATGAAACAATTCTTCAATGGCTACAAAACTGTAAGAATCCAAAAGAAGGGTCTTTGAGAGTATTTTCTGCATAAGCATTGATGAACCATCCAATTACGTTGGACAGGAATCCAGCTGCTCAGCCAGTGCCTTGTCTGGGCACCAAGCAGCATTGTGGGCAACTGACATTAGTAAACTATAGAGAATAAAGAAAAAAAAACGCATGGACAAGTGTTTCTGTACTCATACACCATTTTAACCAAAGAAAACATAGATACTTAAGAGTTCTCTAAAACCTTCTGCAGCATCCCTTAGCTTGAAGCCACTGGAGCAACTTATTGCAGAACAGATCCCATATATAATCCTAGTACATAGTTTAACTTCCTGTTTTAACCCACTCCACAGACTTGCTCTAAAGCAGTATGTCTCATTCTAAAGTATGTTTTCTAGACAAGTAAAACACTGTATTTTCAGAGTTACAAATTACCTTGAGATATGGCTTAGTTAGCACTTAGCTATCCTTAAGAAAATGTCAGCCCTCATAGATAAACCTCATTCTACTATGAAAAGAAAACTACCATCTTTTATATGAGCAAATAAGCCTCTCTATGCTATTACTTTATGCCTTTATCCCCAAAAGGGTACTGCTGCCACACAAGTGGAAGATAAATAGGAAGCATAGATTCTGCAGCCAATGCRGACAGAAAGCTTGCCACTAGCTGGGCCTGTCAGCACCTTCCTTTTCACTTCTTAAGGAATCAATGACTAAAAGAACTTTGGACTACACCCTGGACAAGTTTAAGCAGGCCTGATTATTGCCTCCTCAAACATTTTAAGCTTAGTGTATTTTAACACTGGGTTCAATATCTGGCTATGACCACAGACAGCGGAAATATACAAGTCAAGACTGCAAAAAAAAAAAAAAAGGTTTTGTATTTGGAAGCATTGATTATAAAGAGAAAAAATACCATGAAGTAAGTCTTAATATAGGCAAAATCCAGAAGCCTTCATGCATAAGAATACACATTACAACTTCAGATACAAACAACATCCCTCTGCCTCAGTTCCCTGAGGGCAATACCTACCTATGTATCGAAACCATCTTTCTTTCAGAAATGAAAAGGAGCACAGATCAAGTACTCCTCATTCAGAAGTGACAGCTTGTTTAACTTCCTATCTGTCTGGAGTTCACATTCCTCAGATGAAGAGAATATGTAGCTTTGTGCGTGTGTGTACATGCACACACAGGCATATTACATTTCAAGTGAATTAAGTTAATCTTACAACAGAAAGACCATACCTTATACAACGGACGCCGGACATCAATGGGACAGTTCTGTATAACTTCATCGACTACATCCGAAATGGATTCCATAAAATCTGGATTAGCAAACTAAAATGAGAGAAAACACTGACGTTAGATCTTTTCTTCCAAGAAAAAAGAAACAAAAATGCAGAAGTGAGACAGTGGAGAGATTTTTTTTTATTTGGGGAGAAGAGGAGAAGGTATATATGAGAAATGGGCATTCTTCTTTCTGTAGAGGAATTCAGATTTTCTTCCTTGGTCATAAAGTCACTACCAAAAGTTATGCACTAGGAGCTTACTATTGCATGTGTTACTGCACACACCACAAGGCTGAGTTTTCATGCAATATTAAACATACTGTTATTGTGCAGTGCGGTTATGTCTTTCCCTTTAGGAGGACTCAAACACATCAGTGTGCAAATCAAAACATTCCCAAGTAAAAATGCTTCAACCCTACTAGGCCATGTAAGTTAAATTCCAGCATAAAAGTCGGTTTTTCTTGAGCATACAGAAAATCTCCAGCACTCAAAAAGGCAAAAATACTCTAGGTCTAGAATGAAAGTAAGTCCCCAACACAAATATCAACATCATCCTAATGCTTTTTTTTTGTTTAATTAGAGACAGAATTGCTAACACTAAAAACACAATGACTAATGGTTATTTTCCACTTAAAACTGAACAACAGTTCAAATAAATTTTTATATTTATACATTTATATCTAGGATTTGTCACCTACGTTTTGCCCTTTCAGAGATGAAACTTTGAGAAATTAAAGGAACTGTTTATTGAGGAAATATGTATTTTATAATTAAGACTTTCTCAAAGTTGCAGAAACTATCCAGGATTTACATCCTAAACAAGACGAAATCTCCAGCAGAATGAACTTAAAAAAAAAAGAAAAAGAAAGAAAGAAAAAAGAAAAAGAAAAGAAAAGAAAATAATACAATAAGGTAAGGAAGAAACTGAAAGAGAAATTAGCAAAGGAAGTTGGCTTGGAGATCAGGAAACATAAGAATGGTGTGAACAGTCCCCAAGAATTCAAGCTAATTTCTACTATAAGAAATAACAATATGAGAAGTAAAACATTAAGCCATAGAAATAAAAAGAGAAGAAAGAAAGAAAGAGAGAGATGTTGCTTCACAGTGAGAGCTCCAAATGAACCGAAATCTTCACTCCAGTTCTCCACAAGGATGCAGATAACTCTGCAGGGCAAAAGGAGAATGTAGAAATGAAAGTTACAGCATCCAAAGGGGAGTATAATATGCTCCCAAAAAAGGGATCAGAACAATGACATGTGAAATTGCAGTCTACTAGCACATACCATATGATTGGAGAATAGCAAGAAAAACAGCTAACTTAAGAAGAGGAGAAAGAATTTGAACAACTGCAAACCCCAAATCCTAACTTCAATAGTATGCAAAACTTCAGAACAAATTTTGAAGTAAAGCATAATAAAGACAGATAAACAGATAATAGGATAAAATTACAAAATAGCTTTACCTAAGGTAGCTTTTACCTAGCTAACTTGATACCCTTTGAAGTGAAGAGTTAGTGAAGTCCAGCGAGAAATTCTCTTTGGATGCAGTACGTATCATCTACTGTGTTTTCTTGTCTAGAAAGTCAGTTCAGTGTTTTGTTTTGGTTTTGGTTTTGTTTGTTTTTTTCCTCCAAATAGAGCCAAGAAACTATCAAGAAATGAAGAAAATGGAAATTAGTTCTTTATCCTGTTCCTAACAGTCTTTGAAGGGCCTATGGAAAGAGGAGCTATTAAAGTGATGTCTGATATGGGATTTAACGCCTCTCGGTAAGATCAGATGGGTAAACAGCAGGAAGGACACAGAAACTATTTTGCCCATAAGTTTAACAATGGCACAGGAACAAATGGCTATAAATTGCCCACAAACAGATTAAGGCTGGAATTTTGAATAAAGACAAGAGAATGAGGTTCTAGAGTATCCTTCCAGTAGGAAGAGGGTAGACAAAATGGAAACTTCAGCAATGCCAATATGGACCTTGATTAAACTTACTAATAGTATTACATTCTATGGTTGCCTGCAATTTTAACTGACTGAATTGCATAGCAAGGGAGAGGACCTTCTCCGCTGTGTTGTATCATACTGACTTGAGTCCTTCCTCTCCAGCAATATCCTGAAGCTCACTCAAGCTGAATGACCTCAAGAAAAGGACTAAGCATTGTAATGGTTCCCAGAATCGTATGTCACTTATGACTACATAAACACAGATTTCAGTGGACTACCCTCAGGGATAAATTGAGCATCTATGCTTTTTAAATTGATTCAGTATAACAAAGCATCAATAGAGAAAGTACAAGAAAGTCAACGCAAAAGATTTAAAGTATTATTAATGCAATGCTACCATGCACAATAGTGCCCAAAGAGATTGACTGTATAAGGATACAGTATAAAAGCCTATTGGCTTAAAACATGTTTAAAGGAGGAAGGAAAACACTATATAAAAATCTGCAAGTTCAAGTAATTTCCTCCCTACGTAATGTATTTAAAGAAAAAGAAATAAGAAGTTTTAAATATTACTCATGACTACAAGAAAAATAGTTATTCACCATGTGCTGATTTTTTCCTGTGCTTGTATTATCTGGGACTGCACAGCTACTGCAGAGACTTGCTGGTATCTTGCTTCCACGTGATGGCGCACTGGTATCAAAAATGACAGTACCTCCCTCCCCCTCTTCACTCATATGGAAGAGCCCCTATAACTTAGAGCCCCTAGACTTACCTCAGGATGAAAGAAGATTTCAGGTCCAAGGAACCTTTCATAACCAACATCTATAACAAACTTGGTTTTGTTGATCGCATTGATGCCTGTATACTGTTTGATCCATTTCCGTGGATCTCCATCATATTTAGCGAATTCTTTTACTATGTCAGGACAAATGTAACAGTATTTCTCCTGTTAAGAAACACAGTGCATTAAAAATTGACAAAATAATTATTCCACTTTTAAATTAAAGTATATCACAGCTAGAAATAACAGAAGTAGACGTGCATTCTTGCAGATGGGGCTGTTCAGGAGTTCTTACTCAAATGACCACTGAAGTCACAACCTTCTAAGTCAGTACACAAGGCCCTATTATTTTCAATACGATTTCATACTGACTCACCCAGACTAGTCTCTCAGAACAAAAACAATCACGATCATTAAGTCTGTGAAGACAGACAAGTTCAACAACAAGCTCTCATGGCAAGATCAGACCCACACAGTCACCTTATTTACATGACAAATTTATTTTTTATTAAATAAAAAAGCAAGTTTTAAACAAATCTAAAGCTTAAAGTGACACTTCTTTCTGTTTTCCCTTCCTCTGCACTTGACTGGATAAACCAGCACTGGTTTGTGAAACTACTGTACAGCTTCTATATTCACATTTTTAAAAGAGCCTTTGGCCAAAAAATTAGCCTAAAGAATTTTTTATTTATGTATTTACCACAAGATAAAAAAGGGTGTACCTTTATGGCTTTTGCTGTCTCCAGAGATTGTTCGGGAGGAATTCCCACCTCCCTCTCCCTTAGGAGCTGCTGAATGAAATAAGTAATATCTCTACCTGCAATAGGAATATGTTTGATGCARCTTCCAATTACATAGCCTTCTGCCTATGTGGGAAGACAGGAAAAAAAATTCTTAGGAAAAAACCTGCTGTGTGAAATACTAATAGTTAATGGCAAAGCTAACATTCACTTTTATATAATATTTTGCTTTGTTTTTTAATTAAAGCAAAATCTTGATGCTGCGAAATGACTATAAAAATGTACAACCTGTTGCAAACTGAATAGTTCTTTTAAATAAAAGACTGATTACTATGTGTAAAAAGAGATGCTGATTATCTAGACAATGGAATACATAAGGCAATAAATAAAAAAAAATCTTGCACATATTAAGAGAGAAAGTCTGATCAGATGGTCCTTTTCAAACACAATTTGAAAGGCAAATATAACATGAATAGATCCTTATGTCCTACATGAGTGGAAAATTAATAGAAAGAAAGTATAAAATGGATAAAAATGTTCAGAAAAGAAAACTAAAGTAAAACACACCTAATAAACACTGAGAAAGTGAAATCTATTTGTTGTATTTTTTCAGGATGCATTTACTGAAAAAGATTGCTATTGTTGAGTCAGCATTATTTCTTCCCTTGCTTTTTACATACTTTCATTTAGTTTCATACAGCAAAGGTTGCCATTTTATTTCCCATTTTAAGAAAATACTGATAAGACCAAATTAATTCCAAAATGCAAAATGAAGTTAAGCAATCAACTTCTCATTTCTAAAATAACTGATCATTCAAGCATATTATCTGTTTCAGAAATATAGTAAATGACATCAGCAGAACAGATGTTAGTACACACAGATAACCATTTATTTTTAACATCAGGGTTTTTTTTTAAAAAAAAAAATCAGTGTTTTAACAACAGTTTGAGATCAATCACATATAGAAATGTACATTTGTGCAAACTTGTAGTTGCTGCCACACAGGCAAAGTTCACTAACATCTAAAWTACAGTAAAAAGAAACACATAAGAAACGGGTTGTCAGCTATGCTACACATCAAAACGCAGGACAGAGTCAGGACTCCTAGCTATCTGAAGATGCAGGAGATCTACACAGTGATAATCATTAAACAAGAGACWCAGAAACACAAGACAAGAATTTACATAAAAACAGTCTTTCAAAGATGACCTAGTGATTCCTTAGTATGGCCTTCCTTTAGTTTGGACAGCTAAAATTAATCCTGTAATAAATTTACATGATACAATGCATATTTCATCATCTGAAACAACTGTAAGAGAAGGAAAAAATCCCAAATAACTTCAAAAGTATATCTTAAACTTTTCTATTTTTAATTTTTTATTTCAACAAGTTGCCAGAGAGGTTGTGAAGTCCCCATCCTTGGAGATACTCAAAACCAGACTAGACATGGTCCTGAGCAACCTGCTACAGACCCTGCTTGAGCAGTGAGTTTAAATCAGATGCTTCCAGAGGTCCCCTTCAACCCCCGCTATTCTGTGATTCCATGATTYTCATTTTTTCTATAGAAAACAAATCCCATACTTACCCAAACCACTGATAATTTCAAATTGCACCCTGCTACATACCACAGGAATTACATGGGTCACTCCATCACCACTGTCAATGACAATTCCAGTCAAAGTACGTTCTCCAACCTGTCGTGATGTCCAAGATGCAGCTAAGGCCAACACTGCCTACATGAGAAAATTTACATTTACAAGYAGGCAGAACAAGCCAATTTGAAGTCCTAAAAAATACTGCTTCATTATATTAGACATATACATACAGAAGACTATACATACTGCAGCTATACTGTACTTTAGAAGTATACATTCACTTTGTTCACCTGAACAGCAATGTAAAGTCCTGGTATGTTAAAAGATTCGAACATGATTTCTGCAAGATACTCTCTGTTTTCCGGTGTGTTCAGTGGAGGTTCTGTCTGTAAAAATATTAATAAACCAACACAAATAAAAATTGAAAGAGTAACTCAGTTCTGGAGTCATTCATATGAATTTGATGCACTGCTTACTCACCTAGCCCAACTGATTTSATCAGGACTACTCATAACAAAAGACACAGTGTAGCATTCACATGCTCAGTGTYAAAACATAAAGGAGGAAGAAATTTACTCATATTCAGGGAGCAAACCAAAGATTTAAAGACTCCTCATGTCCCAAATATTTCTACTTTCAATAGGACAGATCACTAGAAAGATTAACTTGAAGATAATTACAATACTTTATAAATAAACTGAAATCAATAGATTGATTACTATAGCATAATCAATCCCATTCATATCACAGTTTTTATAATCATTCTTCCAATCAATTTGTGTAAGCTGTTGAGTGCTGTTGAGTGCTTGAAGATCAACAAGATTCAAGAAATGTTCAAACTAGAACAGAGAGCTCCCTTTAAATTYAACATCTGGAGATAAATTAGACATAGGGAAAAATTAATATAAAGAATATTAAAAGGAGTTTATTGCAAATTGCTTGTTAAAAAAATACTTACCTAATTTCATCTTAAATCTTTGTTGTATTTGTGCTTTACTGCTAACATACAGCACCTCATTAAGCAAAAATTTCCCCTATTTCACTGTGAAGACAGTCAATTACTTTAAATAGAACTAGTTCAAACAAAGCAGTTGAAGCTTCTCTAAAACAAAAATCCAACCCCAGTAGCCTGAATCAGATATTGAATGGAATTTTCTTCTACTGCAGCTATACTACTCTCCCCCTCTCTCCACCCACCCTCCTTTTTTTTTTTTTTTTTTTTTTTTTTTTTTTTTTCTGGAGAAATTATATACTGTTTGCAAAAAGCTAACAGAGCTACTTATGCTTGGGATATTGTTTAGTTTTTCTCTCACTGAAATACTTTGTTACCCAGTGTCATTACTCACCATTAAAAAATGGTGATCCTCAGGTTCAGCACGAAGGTATTTAAAAATGACTTGCTCCATGAATCTCTCCATGAGGTCCCAGTCTTCAACAATACCATGTCGTATAGGCCACTGAAGCAAGAAACAAAAGTATGACAACACTCTAGATCCTACAAGGATAAACAAACAAAACCCAAATAGCAACAGCAAAAGCATCAAAATCTTTACATCTTCAGTAAGAATGAAAGCTCATCATATCATGGTTACCTTATGAAATCAATCTTTACAACTTTAATTTAGTGACACTATTTCACGTCATCTCCTACTCTCAGGTCCTCCCAATTGCAATTTTAACTTGCAGTACTAGAAGCTAGAAGACATMGGCTCTATTCTTAGTCTCACCATTCTTCTGCTGTGATACTATAGGAAAGTAATTTATCTCTTTTTATATGAATTATATGATTTATAAAGTTGAGATAAGCAAACTTATCTTCATCTTTAGCATGTCTTCAATCTACAAAAGGAAATAAAGACCATATAGGCAATACCTTATTTCCCAACAAAATTCTGATAGGGATATTTTCATTTTGTTCAATGTTAAGAACTCAGCTGACATTTAAGTAGGATGTATACAACATGATTTTTTCCACATAATTCATAAACCTTTAACATCTTGAAAGTACAAGAAGTCCTTTACTAGCGTATGGAAAATATGATTCACAGAAAAGCTGTCTGTGTTGAAGACAGTCTTCCACAAAACAAGCTTCTGATGCTCCCTGAAGCAAGAGTATCCAACACACTCCCCAGTTCAGATGGCACGTTAAGAGGATGAACTCTCAGTAAGAGTTTAAATATTCAGTGTTTATGACTATTTTAATAGCTAATAATTTTGGAAAATGAACAGCTGCAAATTATCAATGAGTTTTTACAAAAAAGGATAAAGTACCATCACATGGAACAGTACCAGTAAAACAGGCATTTAAAAAAAAGGTAAAGCAAAGGAATGAAAAGCATGCAGCCATTGAAAAGCAWCAAAAACATTTTACTAGGAGAAACATGTTTTTAAAACAGCTATCAAAAAGGTCTGGAAAAATTTACAACAATAAAAAGGGGGAAGATTTGAGCAGATTTTTGAAAGATGCTAAGGGTATTCTTACCTTTGTAGCATAGGTAGGTTTATCTATGGCTTCATCTCCTATGAAAAAGTCTAGATCATCAACACCTTTCATTACCCTCCTCTGAGCCTGGTCACCTACTCTGGCTGACTCTCGGATTGCAATACCTTAAAATAGAACCCAAACACAAATCAAAACCAAATTAAAATACATATCTAAGCACAAAGCAATGAAATGACTGGGCAGAACGCATTTAACACACTTTAAATTTAAAGGTGCTCAAAGATTCTTTTCCATGAATACAGAATACAGAAAGTATAGCTGCCAGAGAGCAGAAATTATGTAAGTGGTCTATTGACAAGCCAATATATCAGAGTTCATCTTCAGTGTACCACATGGGAATACAGTCACACATCTCATTAATGTGATAGCTCTGAGAACAAATCTCTAAAAATGTATTCTGTTACAGGCTACAGTAGTCACCAGATCTGCACATGTTTGGCATTCCATCAGGAAATAATCTTTAAGCTAGTGACATGTTTTTCTGGGTTTCAAGTCCAAGAATAAAGAGAAAGGGTATAGCATAAGAAAATAAATAGGTATTTCAAAAATAAGTACTRGAGTCATTATTCTGGTTGGTGAGGAGGAGAAAGGGGAGAGATCAATTTGTTGCGCTATGGAGAARCCTTCGGAGACACTTAAGCTTCCCATTAGTAGGCTGAAATTATCAGTAAAATTACTTAATGATGTATGGGCAAGAAAACGAGATAGGAAAAAAAAAAAGAAGAAAAGAAGAAGAAGAAAGAATGAAAAGCACGCACCCAATTGGGACAAACTATAAATGAAGTACTGTAAAATAGCTTGTTTACCTACAGTTTTCTTTCAGTAGGTCAGAATCATGCTCTTACTCACGTACAGTAGAAAATACACAGTACATGTGCAGAATCCACAGATGCACTAAATAAATAGTATCAGCACTAGGACTTACCACCAAGCAAAATACCCTTTCAGAAACTCATCTAAGCTTYAACAAACTATCTTAGTTTTGTAAAATAGGATTTATAACAAATTCACAGGAAACACTTACTATCTCATTTCTTTAAGATAATAGAGTCAAATCTTTACAAATAGTTTAGGTTTGATTTTTTTTTTTTAATTTATAATASTTAAATAGTTCCAGTTAAGCTATATCCATCTCTTTGGCCCCGACTACCATCACTATTTTCTTATCTTTATACTTTCTGCTGCAAGTAGCCACAAGGCAAGCTAGTTGCTTTAATTAGGACTTAACTGACAATGTTCTGAAAAAGTAATCAAAGACAGCATTTGGCATAATTGGAGATAGCCATGAGATAATAAATGTCATTCTGGTAGTAAATACATAGCCCATGTTACAATTTATAGATGTGCATAACATTTGAGAGAGACTATTAAGGGGACAATTAAAATCAAGAACACTGAAAACATATCATTACAACAAGTTTATTATGCAAAATCTTAAAAGAGCAAATCTGCTCAATAAGACTACGTTAAATGGGTAAAAACATTTTAATGAGCAAATATACACCAAAAGTGAACAGTTTCTAATAGGAATAACTTTTTTTTTTTGAATATCAAATTGTCTCCAGTCCCAGGCTATGCAAATAAATCAGACAGCACCTGCATTCTAGTACTTAATTTCACTGGAAGCCTTCCACAGATTATCTAGGCAGTAACCATGGTGTCAGGTAGACAGGAAGCAAGTTGCATTCTGTCTACGCAAGAGTCCTGGCAGAAAAATAACGGAGATAGAAATGAAATTAGGACTAGAGTTTACTTCGTCTTTGTCACAGCAATCAACAGCTGATTTAATGAGCAGCAGGCCTAGCTAATTGCAAACAAGGAGTTCTGCTTAGATACACTCTAGCCAAAGATGCTAACGCAATGAATATCATTTCACAGATGGACGAGAGATTGTATAGGTTGAGTTAGGAATTAGAAAGCAAGTCATTTACTCATAGAAGTCTTTAGTAATAGCTGTGTATATTACATGTTGGAAGAACAAAAAATTACTCACATGATGGAATAATGAACTGAGGTTCTGTATTTCCTGCATAACCAAGCTTCGTATACCTGAAAAAAAATGATCACGAGGTCATTAGATGTATTCAGATTAAAAAAAAAAAAAAAAAGCCTGCTCCCTCTCCCCAAAAAAACAACACTCTACACTTCTTAAGACTGAAAAACAGCTCTGATTTCCAGAGAAAAACAATTCATAAACAGTTTCTAAAATAAAAAAAAAATGGTTCCAGAGATTGAACTCTCTAGTGTCCTCACTGGATTCAAATGGAATACAACAATAACAYGATGCGGGAGAAATTAGCATCACCCTCCTCTAGTTTTGTCAGGAAAACCTAAGACCCTGCATTCTTAAATGAGGTCAGTCACAAGCTAGCTCCTAAAGTGAAATTAGGATCTTTGTCTGTAGCCTGCTCTCAATATTTGCAAACAAAATTATGTCTAAACTAAAGGAGAGGGRTTGCTTCTTCTTTGACAGCTCAAASAGCAAGATCCCCTTWTAGGGTTATTTGTTACAAAAAACACTCATTAAGAGTCAGTTAGCTTGGATAAAAGAATTATAACTGAATCAGCAATAACTTTGGAATTTAAAACTATTTTCAACATCTTTTCAAACCTATAGCTTTAAAAAGCATCAAATACCCAAAAAAAAAAAAAAAAGCCTTTTCCTCCCTCAAGGCTAAAAGGATAGGGACTGGGTTTGGGGCAAGGGTGGAGGAATTTGTTACATTTTTAATCACTATTATATGAGTATGCACTTTTAGCTTAATCCAAACAGTTCTACATATACTTGCTATGGCTCCTAAAAATACCAGGAGATTGAATTAGAATGATTTGTAAAGAAGGTCATTACTACYAGGAATTCTTTTTATGATTATTATTGCATAGTTTCTTCTCACTTCAGAATGAAGCCCACCTTGGGAATACTGTTGAAATACAACAAATAAAGCAGGAGTTTCACTGGGATTTAAGATGCATTACAAGGTACTTACTCTTCATTTCTTTCTCTTAAATGGCTTTTGCTTAAATGCACATAATAAGGATCAAGGAAGCCATCATTTAAAAGATCTACTTCTAAGACTTAGAAGCAGTATCAAAAAGAAGCCTCACAAAAATGTCAGTCATGGCTCAGCCCTCCAAGCCCCAGTAACAAAAAGTAAGGTCAACACATATATACATACATATTTATTTTTAAAACGTATGCATTTTTAAAATTTAAACCTTTGTGCAATATAAACTGAACATTTCTTAAACTGAACTCAAGTCCAAAGGCAAGTTCAGTTTGCTGGCTTTTCCCCCTTCACATACTCCTCCTACTAACCAAATAGTAGGAGGAGGAAGAAAAGGCACTTCAAGGGCCAATTTAGGGAATCAGTTTCTAACAGTGTCACCCCTCCTTCCTGCTCAAATAGGTACCAGATCCAACTACTAGAATAACTTATAAAGTTAAAAGCACATAGTTCATAGTTCAACATCTTACCTATTTATTTTGTCACTAGCTGTGTTTCTCTACTTCAGGTAAAGCTAAGGGACTAGTTTACTTTTCAGTAGCTGTGGAAGATATGTCTCTTAGGAGGACACATCTAAAAGAAGGTAACATCTGGAAAGATCTTAATACTGGAACTGTGAGAGTGACTCAATTTTCACGTACAGGCTGAAGCAAGGAAGTGAAGAAAATTGCTGTTAAAAAAACAAAGTTATTTAGGATCAGGCGAGTCACAGACTGGCACAAGAAGCCACATTTCAGGTGTTTTAACAAAACCAAGTGGAAGAAACAAATAGAAGGGAAACCTCAAACTACTCAAAACTACTGAGGAAGAGAAGGACAAAAGATAATCCAAGTGTGCTCCTTTTTCTTATCCAGTAGCCTATTCAATCAGGGCACAGGAGACATAGGAGACTTGGTCCCAGATTTTTCCTCTGCCTAGCAGGACCTGAACATGTTCTACCTTCCAGACTAGYACCCTGGAGCACATTAAAGCAATGGAGCGACCCACTTTCAGGACCTCCTAGAGACGTTGTTCCATTTTATACAAAATACTTAAATATTCATTTACCTGAAAGCTTTGGGACTTAACCAGAGGTTAGGTGGTCTCTAGTCCCTTTACCAATGCATGTTTAAATATTTAAAACACTGTTACCTTTCTCCTAGGTTTCAGCCCAGCAAACTAATGATAATGCAATGTCTCATGATCTGTAGATTACAAAGACAACTTTGGGGAATATTTACATAGTAAGTATTCCACGTTAATTAATTCACTGGCAAATTTATTGCCAGTGAGATAGGAATCTACTGGAAACTACTGAAGCATAGGGTACTGGAGACTGACTACATTAAAGATTAGTAGAAAAGCAATCCAATGGATTCAGGATATTTTATGGAAGATAATTTCAATTACTCATTTAAAAAATTAATCTGAAAATTAATATTGTTAAAACAAGAAATTTCTAAAAATTAGAAGATTTTCTCCAGTGCACAGTATTTTTCTCCAGCGATTAGTTAGTACACAGATCAGATTCACTAGCTTCTGTATGAGGAGTAGTAAGTCCTAATCCCTTTCTCTTCCATAGTCTTAGCATGAAAARAGGAAAAAGTTACTTCAAAAAGTATGATTCCAAAGATGTAGAATGCACACAACTTGGAAGCATATACGGCAGGCACCCTAGGCCACTTCGAAGAGCAGGGATACGTTTTAGAATTCACTTACTAAAAAGAGTGAGAACAACATAATTCAGGAATATAACACTACAAATGCAAGCAGTTGCCTTATCTATCTCAATATTCAGAACACCATTACTCTAAAAATATGCGGAAGAAATAAGCCCAGCTGTGAACATTTTAGTTTCCTCATTTTCTACTGTTTTAAAGATCTGAAAAAAAAAAAAAAGTAAGAAACACTACATCCACAAGTAAGCTCTGAAGAAATAGATATGAAGTGATTGGCAACATCAAAATGCTTTAGGAAAGTCCTTCGAACAAACAAAAAAGGATCACCTCTCTAAAAAAGGAAACTCTTCGCAAGCTAGGATGCTAAATGAGTGACAATTATTACTGCTAGAACACCTATAATGACATATTGCTGTATATAGACTGTGTTACCTTAATTACAAACATGCCTGAGAAACTYGCAATGCAAAGTCTTCATAAAAGTGTGGAAAGGCACATACAAAATTAAGAAAGGACAGGATGAAGTGATGGGAATGAAGGAGGAAATATCAAACAAGCCGTACACGTAAAGAACAGAGATAACGCTTGGATAAAGCAACTCATATAGTTTCAGAGATGTAACAGCAAAAATATATATAAACTGATGCTCTGATGCAAAGTTCTTTAATAGCTCATCAACAAAAATCAACTTTTAAGATAAATTCAGCTCACTTCTCCCAAAATCAAGTACCTATCTCTAAGCTAATCAGCAAAGCTTTGCCAAAGTAGGTTTTCTTTACCAAAAGAAAATGGAGCGACTTGAATAAAATATCCCCAAAATAAGTGTTCCCTAGTGTCTGCAAACATACACACTAAGGAGGAAAGAGGTATTTTAAGCCATCTTTGTTTAGTGCACCCAACCACTAGTGATGTCCCATAGCTAAAATCAGCTAATAAAACTAATTTTAAAGTTTACAGCTATTTAAACAGCAACACCAGAAAAGCCCGACAGTGCTGAGAATCTAAAAATAGCATGCCCTTTTCCATGAAAAGATTGATAGCAACATGTAAACCAATCACTAGAAAAACTCACCAAAGAAAATAAAGACACRGTGCATCAAAAACAAAGTATGACAGCAATCATTGCAAATAAACTCTTGCTGCTTTCTGCAATTTTTATATAATCTACTGTTCTTTATTCATATAGAAAGTTTAAGTCATATTTAACAGAGGAAAGAAATACTACCCTGTCCTGCTATAACAACATAGTCGCCCCTGAAGGTCCGTACCTATTCTCTGTACAAGCGTTTTGCTTTTTTGAGAAACTCCAGCATTATACACAACTGAGGCCTATGACCACAAACAGCAATGAATTAATCCAGGCTCCTTCCGCACAAAATAACAACGCCAAAAAAAAGAAAAAGAAAAGATTTGTTCACAAACTTCTTAAGGCCACTTATATGCAAAGAACAGGGATTAGAGTCAGGACAAAGCACCTCTTTCAGCAGCAGAAGTGTAAGTAGAAAAGTGTTTTACACACATGATGTTCTGCAGTGCATGCCTGCATACGGCTTTCCCTCTCTACTGTGCTCTCCCAAGTTTTTCATCTGAAAGCCCTTTCATGGAGAATTTGAACAAGTTGTTCAGCACTTGTAACCCAAAGTAGATTCATTCCAACAATAAGAAGGTTTTCAACCCCCACACAGGAAAATTCCAGAGCCTGCGTRTCAGTGAGTCAAGCTACTTCGGGCTGCTTTGGTTCGGAGTCTTTTTTTCTTGAATTCTGCAACACTACTCGTTCTCATTTCAGTTTTGATAATCTCATTGCCGAAAAGTCTCCAAAGGTGAGTGCCCAGCAGCAAAGCCAAGCAGAAGTCCAAGTGAAACACAATCTTGTCTAATGTGAATTAAGATCATTCAAAGGCGTGGAAGTGAAAAGTCCCACCRTTTGGGGGCTATTTGAACCTTTCCTGAAAGAAATTGATACACAGGCACACGTACAAATGCCACTAGTTTCTGCAAGAACATATTCAGGAAATTCTATCTCAATTATTAGTTCTCTGAAAGCACAAAATAAGCTATTTTTTTTTCTCTCCATTCACTTATTGCGTACAACTGGTGGTCAGCAACATCCATCATTAGCATGACAGGACCAGTCTGCAAGTCGAAAGCAAGAGCAGTTGGCTCCTACAACAGAGAGCAATCGTGTTTTATGCGTTTTCTGGGTTTCGTAGTTTATACTACAGGTTTTTCAAGGGATACCCTCAAAGCTCCCAATTCTCTCCAAAAAAGCAACAAAAAAAATTACTTTAAATCTGTGAAGAAACACTAATAGTCCTGTGGAGAACGTATTTGAACTGCCTTCAGTAAATAAATAGCAGAAATCTCAGAAACTACCCAGGGGTAGTTCCTAGTGCACAGGCAGAACTACATGCAGGAAACCCCCTCCTCAGCCCAGCCCAGCCCTCCAGCACCGCCCGCACAAACGCCTTCAACATACAACCAGGGACAGGACGAGAGACTTCTGAAAGTTTTCTGACCTCTTAAGAGAGAGAGTTTTCTAAAAAAAAAAAAAAAAAAAAAGGAGGCACCACAGTAAGGGAAAGGCAAGCACTTCCTACCTAGCCTTAGGAAAAATAAGAATAAATAAATAAATAAATAAATAAATAAATAAGAAGTCTCAGCTTTAGGAATTTGGAAAGCAACTTTCCAAGCGTTAAATACAAGAGCAGCGCAACGGCCCGCGCGGCAGCAGCGCTACTCCCGCGGCTGCAGCGCCCGGCCGGCAAAGCCGCCGCCTGGGCGGTCGGCGGGGGGGGGGGGGC
>NW_028186612.1:1313185-1406297 GCF_003343005.1 Rhea americana
CCCCCGGGGGACCGGGTCGGAGGAAAAACGTCTTTCAAGCAGCGCACGGCTACAGCGAACGCAGTGACAATAAAACCCACGACCTAGAGGGTTTTCCAGCAAACATCACCCGCAAAGTTGCTGACGCCTAATTTACACACACAAGAGTGGCTTCTCGTAGGTGGCTCAGCCACGGCCACGCCGTGAGCGTGTGGTGGAGCCAGGAATAGACCCTGCAGGTGCTCGGGCCCAAGCCTCAGCCGCAAGAGCAGTTTTGTCTCCCAGGAGGGTGCCGCTTGCTGCCACCCTCTCCCTCGTGGAGCTCGGGCCTCGCGTGAGAAGAGTGAAACGCGTCCTCCCGTCCACGCGGGCCCTGTCCTCGGTGCGACAGCCGCGCGTGCCCGCCCGCCCGCAGGGGCTCGTTCAGCTGTCTACGGCAAACACCGCATACTCCATCAACATATTTGCTCATGCTGTTCCCCTCAGAGATGCTGGAAGGTGCACAGAGCATCGTGGAAGCCAGCCCAGTTTGCTCCCTGGAAGGGCTCCTTTGTCAGTATGTTGAAATAGTTACCGGAGTCTGCGTGCGAGCTCAACTCCAGCGCTGGAGGTTCAAGCCTGACACAAATTATCTACATCTCCCTCTTCAGGGCAGTCAGATCAAAACAACACGTTAAAGGTACTGGTTTAAGAGCCAACAGCACATCAGAGAAGAATATCCTTCAACTTCCTTGGCCAAAATTTCCCCTCGCTCATGCTGTTGCATAAGATGCTGTGCTGGGCTCAGAAGATGCATGCTCACATGCTGCAGGCACATTCCTGTAAGCTTTGTGACTCTCAACTTCTTGTTTTTCTTTTTTTAAGAAGTCACTAGCTGTTATGGCTGTAGAGAAAGCCTCAACTGTAAACACAGATAATGTCATCGCTTCCCTGCAGTTTACAGACTGTATTGCAGACATTCAGTTTGCACACAGCTGCAGAGGTTTAAAACTTGATGACCTCCTCTTCTCTTCCCAAGCTGTTTATCACCATCCCTAGGTCACTGATTACTACCCCCATAGCGCTCTCAGCTGTTTGTGCAAGTGTTCCCCAACCCACTTAAGGCAGAATCAGCTGAGATAGCTCCTAGCACCTATTTAAACTGTTTGAACTAACTCAGTTGATTTTACCTGAAGTGGGTTAGGGGGCACTCAAACAAATTGCTGTGTTAGCAGAAGTGAGGCAAAGGGTAAAGCACAGTAACATCTTTTAACTGCTCCAGCTGAAGCCAGAAGAGAACACCTGTCCATAGTCTAAGTAACAGAGAAAACTCCATGGAGAACCTAGAACAACACTGTGCCACAGACCTATGATAACATAGATCAGTGGATGAGCTTATYAAGCAGCAATTGAAAATGTGAAAACACTCATTCATCACTGAGAAATGTGAAAACATTCATTCACTTCAATGAAGTAAATCTGGTGATTACTTAAATGACAATAATGATAACTATCTAATTCCTCAGAAATTATTGAAAGAGAGAGAAGATACTAGATCTACACAGCTTAAAGATCACATGTTCTTCTGATACATAACCATACAGTATTTGGAGGAAATCATTGCTTCTTCCTTAAACCAGGGCATTATTTGTAGTTTCATACTTCAAGACCACAGGGACTATTATGTCCTTCTAGCCTTTTCCATAATATAGGCTACTGCAGTTTGCTTAGAGTTTAAGCTATACTGAAAGGGAAATAGGATTACAAGAAGCGTAAGTGATCCCATTTTGAGTATCTGTATAGCCTACCATGAGTTAAATGATTGAGGCTGTGCTGTTTTATATTGGTTTGTCTACACCTCTTTTCACCACAGTATCCAAATGCCTTTGAGGAATGTATTAAGTGATGTGGCTAGTATCTGCTATTCTTTCATTTTTGTCTCAAAGGAAGAATTGTGTAGGCAGAAGAGTTTTTTTATTTTAGGATACTTAAAGTGTTCATGCTACAGTATGTTTACAGTAAAGAAGGTAATCTAAAGAGGCAGAAGGTACTGAAGTTTTGGTATGCCTTTAATTTCTGTGAGACTTTGTTCAACAGTAGCAAAGTTGTCCTCAAGAAACTTTTAAATAACTTTGAAAAAAGGAGCCTGCACTTAGCTGTGGGAAGTCATTGTGTAAGAGGAGGCTAGTTTTGATGCATTTGCACCAGCTTTGTGTTATTAAGATGAAACTGCACATTTTTTTCTAGCTCATGCATCTTAAAAGCTGATAGTGTTATGCCCAGATATATTCTGTTGCTATTTCAGAGAAAGGGTAATGGAAACTTCGCTTCGGTTGCAGTCTACCAGGAGGAGACATGAGTTCCTAAACAGAATACATGCAAAAGCTCAGGAGCAGCTCAGAGTCCAGGGACACCACCACATTAATTAGCAAGTTAACCAATTGTGTTTGCCTACCCTCAAGTAAATGAGACTACAAAAGGGTTTTTTTTTTGCTTACATAACCTCTCCCCTGCTTGAGATCAGCTTCAGTCAGCTTTTCTTCATTGATGAGCTGATCTGCARAAGAACTAGGCTAGCTTACTGGTAGCGATAAGACCTAAGGGCTGTTAAAGGACTATACTGCTGGTACTTAACGCTCACATTGCCTGAACAGCTTACCTGCAGGCTGTATGTTCATGCTGAGTTCTAGTGAAACAGCTAGTTCTGAAGATACATTCTTCCATCAATGCTTACCTAGTGCAAACCTTCACAGAGGGCTCAAGAACATTCCTCTGCTCCTCTGCCTCCTCTCAGAGAGGTCAGCAGCATCTTGAATTAAGTAACATGATTGTGAGAGCACTATCATGTCCCCTGAAGTGTCTATCCTATCCAGCTATCATCCTTCCTTCAAAATAATAGCAGCTATATTTTTCAAAAATTACTTTCAAGTTTTAAACTTCAATCTCTAGATAAATGGCTAGCCATCACTATTCTTTTAAACTTTGATTTTTGGCAAGTAGTGGAGGACTGTTATCAKATCATATTCAGTCAATTGCCTTTGAGTTAGACAAACTACACCCTCTAATTTTGTTCATCTGACCAGCCAAAACTCATATTTACATATTGGTCACAAATATTTGATTGCAGTTTCCATTTGTTTTCTTACTAGCAAAACACGATGATAACATCGGAAGGACTCAATTCAGAAATTCAAAAAATAGCAGCAGAAAAGAGAGATCTTTAATCCTAGATCATTTTAAACATGAGGCTAGTTTAATGGCAGCTGTTAAGCAGTTGTCATCATACAATCTCTAGGAAAGGTCATCAAGTAATCATAGAGCTTTATTCAATCACTGGAAAGTAAATGAATGGAGAAGCTAAGCTTTCCCCTTGGCTGCAGACCAAAAAAAAAAAAATGCAAACTATTCATACAAAAATATATCTGTAGACCACACATTAACCTATTGTATATTCTTTATATCTAAATAGACCTTTATACAGCTGTTTCTAAGACCACTCTTGGGTAAGGTACCTAAGTCCATCTGTAGTTTTAAGTGTGTCAATAGTCCCACTGAAAACAATGCAATTATTCATGTCCTTGAAGGTTAAGTGTAATTTAAATAACTCTGCAAACTGGGGCTTAAATAAGCTTTAATTCTTACCAAACAGTTGACCTTAATATATTGTGGCAGAAAACTACAAGCTGCTTGTGCAAACAGAATAAAAAGGGCTTGCTGTCTTTAAATTATATCGGAGTCTTATGTGAAAAGTTAGAGGGTCAGTGGGGGAGGAAGAGCTATATGTTTCTTGTAGAACAGATTAACTTGCTTTTGAGCATCCTTCCTACTTCTGTATCCCACTGTTGCAGGATCTTTTATGTGTTTCATAGGTATAAAATGGAACATTGACTAGGACATTTCTGTTCAAAAGAGATTTTTGTCTCTAAAGTAAAAAAAAAATTTTTTTTTTTTGAGTTTCAAGATCACCTTCTGTTTCTGCTTTTTTCATTCTAGGGTTGAATAGAATCAGAATCCAATACTCCTGTGGATATTGCATCACCAGCCATAACATTATCAACTGCTTCCAACCTTCTTCATCATACAGATTTATGTATAGATTTGTATGCATAGATTTACTATTTGTATGTATTTTCTTAAACAGTGGCTCCCTAGCTCTTTCCTGAATGGTTACTGTTAATTTAGATCTACTAAAATCGCATTTTGGATTCTGTCTAATCTATTTTCTATTTATACCACATTCATCACCATGGTAGCTGAATGCCTTAAAAAGTGTCTTTGAGGTAGAGGCTATGCAAAGCTTATTTTAAACTGCTCTGATTCTTTGCTTGAAAAAATTAAGTTCTAACAACTTCAGCTTACTCCAACTGAGAAATTACCTTTTTGCACTTTGSAAATAACACTCTGAAATTCAAAGCCAGTTCACCATGACCGAGGACCCACTTAAAACTGAGAATATCCACTGCAGTTACTCTGACACCTGCGTTAATAATCTTTTAAGATAGTTCTCTTACTCTGAATGTCCTGTCATAGCATTCACTTATAGTCAATGAAAGCAGTAGTTCCTCAAACTCAAGCAAAGCCAGCAGACTTCCAGTAAACTCTCACACTCACTTTCACCTGTTAGCCAGATTTCAAGGATTCTTAACTATATACAGTTTTATCCTGTGTGTGTATACGTACACACACGTATATATGCATGTAAAACATAACTGCATTAAATGTTTTTAAAACAGAACACAAAAATTCATGCCATATACTCAATTCTGTGTAATTTGTGATGCAATATTTACACTTCCTATTTTAGAAAAAAATACACCAGAAGTTATGCTGCTTATTAAGGAGTTTTATCCCTGTGTCTGAAGAAACTTGGAAAACAACAAAGTGTCTAGACAGCACCTAAGGAAGGTATGAATTACTCCATTCATCTCTATCTGCTTCTAAACAATACTAGTGATACCAATTATCAATACCCGTAGTCTCTCTCCCCCCCTTAATTTGAACACAGGAATAGCATAATTACATGTTTTTATACTAATTGTAACATTTTAAATTTGGTATTGTTAAGGTAAAAGCTTGTATCATCACTGTCAGTTTATTCCCTCCTTCCAACTTGAACTCACTGGCAACTTCAGCTAAGCTTGACTAAAGGGCAAGAGGCCTGAAAAACGTCAAAGTCTGCAATAGTTGTGTGAAGAAAATARCTGGAAGTTTACAAAGAAAGATTGCTATTGCCACAGAAAGAGACTGCAGCATCAGCACCACTCTATTAATAGACAACAACAAATTAACACAGCAGAGACACAACTTCTCAAATGTCACTATCTATAGGACTGTTTGCTTAGCTTGTCTGAAACACCTACAAAAAGCCATTACAACAGTGCAGAATGTAGGAATACAATGATGAATTTGTCTTCCTTGGAGCACATATGGCCACTCAAGTCTTTATCTGCTTGGAAAAAGAGGCATTACAGCCAATTCCAAAACTGACAGTTCAGGCTGTTCAGACATACAGAAAACCCCCACAGATTTAAGTTCCTCCTGGGGTACTCCAGGATGCAAACAATAACCCAACTCCACACTATGTAGAACCACCCTCGCTAAGAGAAATGCGTCATTCGAGAAGACTGAGCACTACGCAAATATGTATGTGCAGAAACTCCTATCTAATGGTTTCCATCCTGAAATAAAATTGTCTACAGATTCAACTATGCTGCTAGCATGGAAACTGCACATCGTTTCCTGTACACTGAACTGAATATTTTCTCCTACTTCTGACTCACTAAAATATCTTTCAAATAACTTTAATGCAATTTAGTCTTTGTATCAAATACGCTAAACTTCATGGTTTGGTAACTTTCCTTTAACATTCTGTTCATAGGGCATAAATCTGTTTGTCACAACAACGCCATAGGAGACCTCATCTGGGGCCCAAAAGCACTGATGGTAATACTGAATTGATTTCTTCACCTGGACCATGAAGCAAACGAGATCTGAACAATCTAAGRAGAACCAGTCTCGACATCTTCCAGGGCAGCCTGCCTCTGCTGGACTAGTTTGGACAAGCAAAACAGTTTGTTGTTTGTTTTAGGTCTTTTAATACATCAAATGAGTCAATACATCAACAAAGTAACAATATATTTTTCAGCTACTAACTGCATTTGTTAATCAGCCAAACCAGAGATATCAAGAAGCCTGTCTGTGGAGATGAAGTCTTTGGTTCCTCAAGTCACCAAAAAAAAAATCATATGAAACAAAACATTATTTCAATTTGATCAGGCTTTACATATCTATTTGTGTATATGGCTGTCCCAAATCACAGCGATACTAACTGCACTTGACAGGATAAAATCCAGAGGCATTAAAAGGGCCTGACTCTGGAGCAGGGCACTAGCCACACTGAAGCACCATTAAAAGCAGTTTGCCATTCTTCATTCCCCAAATCTCTTGCTGTCTATACCAAATATCTTTTCTGAGTCTGCGTTTAACTTTCTCAAGCAGAATAATTATTTTTAAAAAGGCTTTGGGGTAATATCAATATTTCACGTTGCAAATGAGTCACACATCAGCAGGCCTCCAAGGCTGGTATAGGCACATAAGACTGAGATGGAAATCCAGCCTGTCATGGAGTCCAGGGACTAGTTCTCCTCAGTTAAAGAAAATCCTAGCACCTTCTTTCTGCCAACAGAAGAACAGGCAGTTTTCCCCTCCAAAGCCTCCCCACAAAAAGATTCACAAAAACTGGAGTGGAACCTTCCTTCTACCACATCTTTATGAGGCATTTGCTTATGAAAACTGATTAAGAATCCCAAAAATGTCCAGTTGGACTTAACTTACTGCAAGTGTTCTTTGTTTTCAAGACTCTCACTGCTCACTGGAAGCATAGCGGGTGTTCTTTTGACTCTCACTTCACAGGTCAAACATCCAGCAGCTGTCACCTACTGCAGAGTGCTCAAGACCTACAGTAGTTCTCCTGTTGACAGCTGTCCATTCATTTATACTTTTTTGCTTCCATACCTCAAGTAACATATGTACAATTATGCCAGTCTCAAGGGTTCTAAGTTATGCAAGCTCAGTCCCCATCTAGAAGTAATGTTTGTCCACATGCGCTTACAGGTAAATCAAAGAAAACCCATTCTTCCAAACTAATATTTTCATCTTCTGCTATGTTGAAAGAGACAGACCATTTTCTCAAAATACTCTTTGCTGCTTCTTCCCCCCTGTGCTCCCATGCCTCCTCTAACGCCTCCCTGCACCCAGCTCCACTTTTCTTCTTGGGCTGCAACATGTATCAACTAACATTTAAAGTAGGACACTTTTAGAAAGTACACAATTTTGCTAATGAATTACAAAAAGTTTTGACACTACTGCTACACAAAGGCAAAACCCTCATATTTTAAGTCTCCTTTTCACAGCTTCAGCGTTACAAAAACGAATATTTTCAAAACCATGGACCACAACTTTCACACAGTATCTTAACATAGACTACAAAGCAGCTGTTCTCTTCTGCAACTGGAAAATCTAATTGCAGCRCCTGTAAACATATGCAAAACTGTTCTTACTCTTTGTATCTCACCTATGGGTAGCAGTGACGACATAGCAGCATGAATTGGGCTGTGGACGATTAACCAGGTGGGTGGCACTTCCCATGATCTCCTCATCCTGCTTGTTGCCCAAGCAAGGTAGATCAAAGCTAAATCAAACGTACCCATGCTACAAGCAGACTCCCAGCTCAGGCAGACTAACATGGCCACTCCACTATTGCATGAGTACTTCCATACCAGAACTTCCTCTTGCCTGTAATCCCACTCTGAGGTATTTTAAGGTTTGTAGCAGCTAAGGAAGAAGCACTTCTCTGGAACATGTGTGGGTGGTGTATCTTTCCTTGGTTAGTATTTTTTTGCATAAATTCAGCTATCACAGTAGCTGAGACTATCACATCATGGGGTTGAAAGTAAGAAAGACTATCAGCAGATGCAAGCAACGAGGTGAAGATTCAGTACTAATAATCTCAAGGCCTAACAACAAGAAAGTGGATATCACACAGACAAAATAAGCAGATGCAATGAAGCAGCTACACCCTTTACAATAAAGCAAGTTTTCAGTTTTATCTGCTTAATGCAGACCTGTGATTACTTTTCCACTTAGCCAGGCACTATAGCTCCCTCGGGAAAGGTACGGAAATGGGATTATAAATATATATATATTTCTCACTGCTTGAAAAATATATTTGCTTCACAGCTTTACTGATGAAATGAGAGATTCTAGTATAATTTGGGAGCTCAGACTTACAGAGGGTGGGGCAAGAGTTTAAAGATTATCCAGCAGTCACAATCTGCCCAGCACACCACAAGAACACAGACACTGCATCATCACTTTGTAAACTCTTATTTACTTCCTCATGACAAAGTTGTGGCTCATCTCTCTGCACCACACCCCTCCTCTCCCGGTCCCCAGGCATGCCTCCTGGAATGAAAAAATGTATATCACAAGGGACTTGTTTTATATTTTACTCTTCTAACACTGTTCAGTTTTCAAAAAGTCTGATTTAATAGCCAAGGAATTGGATCCTCCTCATCTACATCATCAGCAAATTCTGACTTCAGCCAGTTTTGGAGAACTCACTCTCAGAGAGTAATTCTGACCCCTTACTAAAGTACCAGCTAGCCTCCAGAGGCACTTAAAAAAATCAATTATTGCAACTGCTTTGGAATATAAACTTACCAAAATTGTGGAAAAGACAACACATGCCGAGCCCCTAAATGCTGCCTCAAAATTGCTGTGAAGCTTTGGTACTTCCTACAAAACTCCCTGGGGAGAAAAAAAGTAAAAAAATGTGACTCTTACTATACCTAAGTGAAGATGGCAGTCTTTTTGTATCATAACTCAGTGTTTGCAGTGCTCACCTAAGATARAAAAGACCCAGACTCCCCTTTCCCACAGCTCCAACTTCTCAGCAACATGTCCCAGCCATCAGATTATAATGTGCCCAATCCCATCTCCTACTCTAATTGGAGCACCGAGTAGCAACAAATACAACATTCAAAGGGCCAATGAGAAAATAAGAGAATCTGACTCTTTGCCATCAACAGTTACACCCCGAGAAGGCAGAGTGCTGCGCTGCTTGTATTTTTCCATTTAAGCATCCATCCTCCTTTCATCACCTACCTTCCTAAAGCCAGTGTCCTCGATGAGCAGGGGAGAGAGACACCCCCCTAGGCAGTCCCAAGCCAGGCACCTGATCTCAGGCACATCTCCATCCATCATCTCCTGTTGGCTAGCACAACAGCTTCCTCCTCAGCCCCCAAGTCCACGCATAACCCCACAGGCTCTTTACACACAGAAGGAAGGGTGTTGCCTCAGGCACTCTGAATTGCCCTCCAAGCTATCTGGTGCATTGGCTATGTGGAGACTCTAAGTACTTTGATCAGCTGTTCAGAATCACCACCCAATGGCCAAGACTTAGTTTTGAAGCATTATTTCACTTTAACCCAGCACCTGAAGCTACAGGGTAGAATCTAGTTCTTGGTCCTGTTTTCCAACGCATTGTGCAGCCTCAGGTCCTCAGAGTGACTTTCAAATCGGGTCTTTGAAAAACACTCTCTACAGCCTCTAGTTATCTTTTCAGGCCAAGAGGTAAGTGAGATTTAAAAATAAAAGGGAGAAGGATGTAAATATATAAACTTTTTTTTATATAATGCTATTTTAAGCTACATTAAGATATACAGCAGGAACTTTATAAATTAAATTATTTATTTTTGAGTGGAAATCAGGTGCTACTTGAGAAAAACCAAAGAGATATTTCCCTTTAGGTAGACGATTCTGTAATAGCCCACTAGTTTATCATATCAGTGCTTTAAACAAAATAGCAGTTCCTCTATTTAGAAACAGGTTTAGCTCATCAGAGCTTCACTGGTTAAAACCTCATATTTTGAACTGAACTATATGTCAAAAAAAAAAATAATAATAATAAAAGACCTTGGCTATCACTTGACAGCACAGATTCCCCAAAGTTCCCCGTTAATGAGGCACCGTTCACACTGCAGCCCAACCAATTAAGGAACCCACCCCTAGCTGTTGTGAGCAGGCGATTTCTTCCCCAGCCTGCTCCAAGCAAACTGTAATGGGGCAGTCTTGTCTCCTTACAGCTGGCAGGAGGAAGTAATCACAAAAAAGAAGTCATAGCATAGCTCGATGAGCATTATTTTCAGCAGCTCTGTCTAAGCAGGCCCCGCTCCTTCATCATTCCCTCCTTCTATCAGTATAGCTGCTTAGATTGCTGCAAAATAAATCAGGTCAAGGAGCGGAGCTGGCTAGCCCCCCAACCCTTCTTTTTTGGCTAGGATTTTTTCAGCCACATTAGCTCTCCCATTGCACTTCACCACATGCACAAGTGCTGGTGCCAGCAGAGCAGAAGGAGGAGTAAGGGAGTGGGAAGGAGTGGCTGGAAGTAGGAGGAGGTGAGAGAGCAGAAAGGATTGCTTCAGCAGGTCTTGAAGCCCGCAGTCTAACCACAGGCTAAATACCTTGCCAAGATCAATTACTCCTAGGTTTCCCCTGTGAGGAYGGTTCCTCCTGTGCTCGCTGTCAGGAATGCTTCATTTGATTCATCCTTTGTATGCTGGTCGGTGTCTAATTCACTGTAACGGAGACCTACCGCTGAACTACGCTCAGTATTTTCCAGCAGGGGCATTACCTGCTAACAGAAYGGCTGTTTCCAGCAAACACTGCCAACCATCTCTTTCAGTGTGTTAGCCTTTGGGCCTTGGTATGTCTCTGACTTTGTCTTAGGGCACTAAACAGATTCTCACCTAAAGCAATACTGCAAGCAGGCATACTGTTGCCTGCAGATTTCACACAGCCTACAGCACAATCACAGAACCTGCCAGCAACTCAGATATATTTAGAATCCCACATTGTCATTACTTTCATCCTACAAAGGGGAGAAGAAAAAAAAAAGAACAGAAACAGATGATAAAGGCACAGCTGGAGAATCTTAGCAGTCATCTCAACACTGACTGGGCCTGATTCACCTGTTGTTTAACTGAAAGCGAGYGGATAACCTGGAGAAACAGAAAATCAAAGTCTTATTTCTCTTACTGTGGTCACCACATGCATGCTGCAGTGGGGACAGTGTTATAACCATCCACTGGCCATGGTTTTCTGGGCCAAGTCACTGCTGCCACTAAGAATCCAGCATGCAAGTGGGAGAGGATACTTTACCACAAACACGGAGTAAAATAATTGCCTGTGAGACGATGAGCTGTGAGGTAGAGCACACAGCTGCTACCTGGCTTGAAATAACCCCCAGGCAATGCACAGCAAGCCAACACAACTTGAGAAGGAAAGAGGTGATGATAGATCATAACAAGGTATAAGAAAGCTGTGGTACAGTAGTACATCTAGCAATACAAAGGTCAATGCATATTCATACAGAAACAGAGATGCTTGTAATTAATGAGCTCAGTCACAGTTGTTAGTCAATTATCTTGGATTGTGAAATACGATATTTTTCCAGGACAGGATCCCAGGAGAAAGAGGAAAGTACTGCAGCTGCAGATCAGGTTGGAACTCTACCTCCAACAGACACTTCCACAACTGCTGAAACGCACCACCACTGCTTCTCTTTCATTCTCCAGGCCCCTAATTTATGTCTGTTTTAAAACATTTGCAGCGCTGCTTGCAATGAAAACCAGCTGACCTACCTGTGTTCCCCTTCTCTGTTCCTGGGACTGCTCCTCCATCTAGCTTTGTTTAATTCCTCGGAGACACCTCGTTCCCCATGAAATTGGAGAACATTTCCTTATATAGCCTTCAAGTGATAATAATGGGTAAAATAACCCAGAAAATACAGGGTTTAGCTACACATTACCTTTTAATTTGGGGCAAGGGTACACTAGAGGGCTTTGCTCATTGGGGCTTTGTTTGCCAGGGACAAGAGGGAAAGAGTTATGGAGAGAAAGAGTCTGGCTATTTTATTTAACTCCGTCTTTGAAGGAACTGCTAGGTTCACTTTAGAAGGCTAGACAACAAACATGACAATCACCTGAAACCTCCAGATTATGGGGTGGGAATGGCACTAAATGGAGGGGCTCTGTTAATCATCCAAACGTTTGAGACAACAGCTTCTTTTCTGGGCCCCCTTAGCTCTGCTACTATCTAGCTCAAAACCTTATTATCTTTAAATTCAGCAAAATTTTCACCAGCTTTAGGAGCTGTTTTGCTCTATCAGAAGCAGTGGTGTTAATCTCTATTTGCTAACCATATCAACCCTAATCTCCTCTATTTTCTACCAAACCAGTCACTTTCTTCCCTAATGCTGTTCTCAGCATCCTCAGTTCCAGTTAAACCAGTGGTTTGAGTAAGGCAACTTGAGTAAGGCACAGATTTTTCCATATTTCACTCTCTTCCAACAACTGCACCCCATCCTAAGAGACAGATCTTCCCATTAGCATAAATGCAAATGGGCTTGTAGGAAGCCAGCAGCAACAGAAAGATCTGCTGAAAATTGCGGTGGTCTCAGAAACCCCAAGACCTGGGGTAACAGTCACAGTACTTCAGAAGACCAGCTCTTGATGCATAGGATCTTTGCAGTTATTTTTAATCTGACAGATAACTTCTGAAATGCCACACAGACACAGACAGGTTCCCGGAAATCTGTGGTCATAGGCTATGCAGTCCCCACTATCTCCCAATTCACCATTCACTGTCTTCTACCTCTTTATTTTTAATACTTTTATCTGTGTTATTGGCCATCTGTTTAATATATCCAAGCTTATGCTTGTGTGCAAGTCCTTGCAAGGCACCATAACAGAGCTCTTACTGCAGTTGCTACCTTGGGCAAAATCATTCTTCTTAAAAACTCCAGTGTCTTCAGAAGAATTATATAGATTTTTTTAATTTTTTTTAGCCGACAGATCTATTGCAGTTCCTTCATGAATTAAAAGGTTGAAACTGCCCTACTTTGGGAAGGCACAAATCACATTTTGGATCACTTCAGGATGGTGCTTTCTTCTAGACACTGTTGTTTTGTGCTTCAGAATTTTAGACATTGTTTTTGAGGCAGTAAATTTCACGGAGAAATTAACCTTTGAGATTAAACAGTGCTTTGAGGTCTGCACGCAACCGGTTTTATAGTCACTTTTGACCAATCTAAATACAGGTTGCCAGCCTAAGAGGAAGTCCTGCCCTGCCTTACCTCTGGCTTCACATTCCCATCAGGGACCTGAGCAGCCAAAACCAAATGCACATTCCTCCCCCTCACTCCCATCCGGCTCACTGGTCTGCTCTGGTTCACTACACAACCATGGGAAAGAGCACACAGGAGGCAGCAAGAACATACAACCCAGCGAGCGATCATGTCTTGCAGCAGCGGCAGCTTGAATTTAGGTTGGTTCCAAACAGGCAATTTCAGCCATAGTCTCCAGATTGAGACTTTTTAAGTTAGCTAGTTTGTTTTAGTTAGGTGCTTCATTTTCAAAGTTGATTTTGAATACAACCTCATTCACTGCTGCACTGCTGATGAAAGATTACGCTAGTGAAAGAGATGATCCACATAATCTGAGAAGCTATTTCAGTAAACCCCATTTGCAGCGAATGAATATTAACCATGTACTTTTTTTTCCTCTAGAAACTACCATTACCAAATCTCAGTTCYCAACTTTTTTCAAACTTTTCTGTAAGCAGTCTTTTCCCCTAAGCTGTTCTTCAGCAAGTTTGTCTTAAACATGCATCATCAGAAAATTCAGGCTGTGACTAGTTATGGGAGTGCACAAATCATGCAGCTGATGAAAATTCTTGTATTTTATATATGCTCAGAATTCATTTTCTATAGATATACTCGAATAATCAGTAACAAATTTGCTGCTTTAGTGAACAATCCTATCAGCAGCTCATTGTCAAAAATTGCAGAAAATCAAGCATTAAAGTAGATCTGAACACAAGGAACRTGAATACTAATTAAACTGAGAGTAACTTTTTGCACTTTTGTCAGAATGCACTAAGGAAATAAAAATATAGGAAGCTGCTCCCAAGCCACAACAAGGTTATTTTGTGCTACCCTAACATACTGCAATCTTAGATGGCTCTTGACTTTTATATACAGTAGGAAGAGGTTTTCCRTCCTAGGGGAATTCTAAGATTTAAAAAATTTCCCTAGTATGAATAACCAAAAGGGCAAAGTCTTGTATTTTAATTCACCAGTAAGSCAAAAAGAACATTTTTGTAATGTTTCATTTGAACTGTGGTCTTTTTCATTCAAATATTTCAGTATAATTATCTTCAAAGATCTGCAAGAAAAACTATTTCACAACAAGTCAATTTTCACATTGAAATTGCCAACAGATGATGTCTCAACAACTTCTAAAAAAAATCCCCTAATGTTTTTAAGATGAGAAATCCAYCCAAAGCATTTTCATTTCATGAAGAGAGTTCCCAAGAACATTTTGTCTTCCACCAGTGTGTATTCTCCAATAGAAAAAATACTGATTAGTAAATTCTTGAYGAACTCATCTCACTATATCACTTCTGTGACCATTCCCTACGACCACCWCCCCCAACCACGGCAGAAGAACCATGAGCATGCCAGCTGAACACAGAGTCTGCTCTCTTAGCAACACTCCACATATGCAACTACTTCATACGAGTTATTGAAAGCTGTCTTACATTAGAGAATATCTGAGACTCAAGTAACTTCTCTTATAGATGATATAGGATGCTACATCACCAGAAGTTAGAAAGCCTTCTGACAAAGCCATTGCAAAGCCATCTTTAACCTACACCTCTTTTCACAGTTTGGCCAGTTTGGATAGATGCAAGAAACTTCTAAGCAAGACAAACCTAACAGACCTGGGTAGATCACAAGCAAACTCACCCATGACTCATCCAGCTGCTGTGTGGAAACACAGACTATAGAATCACAGAGGTATTGACTAGAAGAGGCTCCTGAAGACCATCTGAACCATCCCCCAATGAAAGYCAAACAATCAGTAACTTTATACCACATCATCCATGGCTTTGTGTGGCTGAGTCTTGAAAACCTTCAAGGCTGGGGATTCCAGAACTCCTCTGCAACATCTAGTCCAGCACTATACTATTCTCTAGTGAAAAAAAATGTTGCTAATATCCGATCTGAACCTCCCCAGATGCAAACTGTGGCCCTTGTCCCCAACTTTTTTTAACGAACACCACAACTGAGAAGAGTCCGGCTCCACCATCTTTGTAACTCCCCTTTGCCATCTCTTCACTGGACTAAAACAAGCCCAGTTTCCTCAACCTCTCTTCATGCCTAGGCCCCTAACCATTTTGGCACACATTTTGGCAGCCCTCCACTGGATGCTCTCCCATTTCTCTACATTTCTTCTTGAACTAGAGCAGCCAACACTAGGCAAAATATTCCAGGTATGGCCTCATCACCATTAACTATACTGGATCCTTCAATCTGCTGCCCCCCTGCTCGTAACATAGCCCAGTATGCAGTTTGCCTTATTTGTAAAATGTGTTTTTGGCTCATATTCAACCCAGCAGCCACCATAATCCCYAGTACCCTTCAGAAGATCTAAAACTCAGTGTCCAGTCCTAATAGTCATTTGCAGCCCATACTGCAGCACGAGGTTATTCTGCCCCAAGTACCAACCTTCACACACCTGACTGAATTTCATAAGGTTCAGTCCGTAAGTTTTTCAAGATTTCTCTGGACTGAAATTTGTTTTTCAGTGTGCCAATCATTTCCTCTAATTTGGCATCATGGACAAATTTGCTGATGGTTCAGCATTCTGACCACTCATGATGAAAATACTGAACAGTATCAACACCACTATCAACCCTGGGGTATGCAGTTACTTACTGGCCACCAGTAATGTCAAACCATTGACTGCCATTCTTCAACTGGTGGTCTAGCCAATTTTCAACGCATCTAACAGGTTTTTCATCCAGCCCATACTTCCTCACCTTACAAACAGAATGTCATGGTGTCAAAAACTTTAATAAAGACAAGATACATTACATTCACCACTCTCCCCTCACCATGGTAATCAATCATGTCACAACAAAAAGTAACCAGTTTGGTCAACAGCATAATTTGCCATTAGTAAATCCAGAACAGCAGTGCAGGTATATTTAAGTTAGCTCAGGCTTTGGAAACAATCTACCTGCAGCTGCATATATTATAGCTTTACTGACCTAGCTTATGTTTGTTACAATGCTGAAATCACGACTGTCATAATAAATCTGCCATCAATACCAAAGATGGCCAGTCACTGCAGCAGTTTCCCAATTCTTTCTAATTAGATAGATTCACCTCCTGGACCATTCAGACTAAGTTGCGGATATCTCTTGGGTTAGTTCACTGTCAAGCCCCAGTTTCAAGACAACAGTGAATAAATGAGGCATTCTCTAAATATGGTCTGTAGTGTGCCATTACTAAGGTGAAACTGTGGTCTTGCTTGAACAAAAATTTATAGCCTTTTATAAGAACATACCTTTTTCTATTACAACTGGTAGCAGATCTGACAGCTGTTATCTCTCTACTTATATTTTATGCTTCCTAATTCTAACATATGATGACACTCACTTCACTTCCCAATATCCAGTTGACAYTCTTTTGATCTATCTTTTGGACTGGTGCCTAAGTACATTTGCAAATAGTTTAGTGCTCAATTTAAGGCTGAATATATTCCCAGAATTCCTTTGGCAATCAATTATTTATTACTTACAAGTGTTAAGATCAAAAAGAAAAGAAATAATGTATATTTCACACTGACAGGAGGTCTGTGGGGATTACAGAAAACAGAAACTTTAATGCTAARTTTGTGTAAAAGGGAGGAAATGGGGATTCCCTAGTCATTTTTTTTTAATGGAAATGGCCTAGATTAATCAGTTATTCTTCTTGGGGTTGTATCTCATGATTACAAATGATCACTTCAACCGTACCATTATTTGGCTCTACAACAGGGGAAAATTCCATTTTGTTTTTGCTAAGGAATCCAGTCAACTTAGACTCACCGTCAGCTACTTGGATACATCTTTTATCAGCCTGCCCAGTGTGCCATACATAGTTAATTAGCTTTAGTTAATTAGCCTAACGATTCATTCCTATTGACAGGCCTGGAATTTGTGTCAATTTTTCAGCAAGGTCATACTGCCTGTATGGCTTCTTTGGCACGTTCATAAAACCTGAGCTTTGTAAGAGGTATGGGCATTCAAATAAAGGGGAACTCGCAGGAGAGGAATTTAGAAACATCATTCCTGCTTCACTTAACAGTCTCCTAGAAGCCAGAGAACACTTTCACAAGCAGCTTCAGCCAGGGCAAAATTTGCATTACTCCCATTAGCAGCGCACGAGCAGAGATGGAGATTCACAAGGCCAGATACAAGACCTCTCTTCAACAGGTTGTAGGTCAGAGCTACAGCACTCAAAATGAAACTTTACCTGTAGTCACCACTGGCTCTGAAGCTGTCTTTGTAAGTTGCTTGCTCTTCTCTGGAAACTTTTTGTTCACTTATTTTTGCTAACTTTAAATTCTGTCCCAAATTATGCCTGAAATAAAGACAACTTTTGCAGCATCAAGAAAATATCACTCACCTGGTCACCAACAAAGAAACAATCCTTATCTGTGCTGATTAACTGCTGAGTATGGAGTACCTGGCGGTTTCAGGTACTGCAAAATTATTCAAACAGGACCAAAGAAGCAGCAAAACAACCTGGTACYAACAGAGAGTGCCTCAAATTCAGGAATACAAGCTGATAAAAGGCAACCTTCAGAAATACAAAATCTAGTCATAAATATATGTGAACAGGTACACAGACCATAATGTTACTCTACAACCTGCAGTGTAAAGCTGAATTTTCAGCAACCAGCTATGAAACTTTATCACAGATGCCAGAACTTGGTAATGACCTGGGCTGTTTTTTCATGGCATGCAGTGTATCTACCAATGGAGCAAACTCTTTTCTTTCTATTTTTTCCAGGTTACACAGCAAACCTGTCACCATCTCTGATGTCAGTGAAATTATAACACCCTTGTAATTTAACCTAGTTATTTGTCAAGTAAGCAGATAAATGACACTACGGTAAAACTGAGATCGATCTAAAGAAAGTGGCAGCTGTCCAGGTAAAAAAGAATTGGCCATCTGCTCTAAGAAAAAACCTAATAAAACTCAGTGACAGATCACTTCAGTTAGCAAGAGAAACTCGGAACAGTGGGGAAGAAATCAGCCACGTGGAACTGAAGGAGTCGCACAACAGAGAGGTTGCAAATAATGCGAAAGGTAGTTCGTCATTTGCTTTGCCACATGYAGATTCAAAATCTACCTTAATTTCTTTAATAAATGTAATTGCTATTAATCCTTGCTGAGATGTACTTTACTTTGAGATGGTCTTCAGTTGGTAAATCCTTTCAGTTTTGAACACCATTAGACAAAGGAGTAGATAAGACATTGAAAAAAAATGAARCCTTTCTATTTTGTCTCTCAGAGCGATTCTTCTTTTTAATGAATTTTTGGATGTTCAATTTGTCATGTTTGGAGTAAAGTTATTTACAAGTCCAGAGGTTAATTACAAAAACAACAGCTGACTTTATTGAAAGAGTTTAATTCAACTATACGAACAGAGGCAAACTGTTTTCAATTTCGAAGATCTGTTTGGAACTCGTTTGTGCTGGAGTGTCACCCACACAGATCTCGCAAGAGAACACTAAGCGACAAGACACCAAAAGGATGAAACTCATTGGAACAAAATCTCTGCGGCTGAAAAAAAATGCTTCAAGGAGGAAACTTATTTACAGTCCAGTTTCTAATTCAGCTATTGCCTAAATAAAGAGAGTTGATGCATAACCTCTTACAAATTACACAACCTAAATTTCTTGTCACCACCTTAGCTTTCTTCACGCTTTTCTCCGTTGTTTAAGCTCTTACCTCAGGCCCTGTTCAAGGATAGGGTGTTAATTCTTTAGACTGTCTCTGTATTATAGACCAGTGGCAATTTAAAGTTAAGCCTTTGCTTCTCAAAAAAAAAAAAAAAAAAAAAAAAAAAAAAAAGATGTTTATATAAACAGTAGACTCAGTTCTCTACAGCCCCGGGGCATTGCGCCAGTCCTTCCTTCACCAGAACCCAACCCAGTTTCCTTCTGCTGGGTGAAACTAGCAATGATGAGCATATGAATGAGCAAATACCAAAAAAATCATTTTGCTTAGGGCAGCAATTCAACCTTCAATACCTTCCTCTCTTGCACTGACAAACCGTCATTTTCTCTCCCTACAATGAATGTTTTGAATGTTTATGGGCAGTGAAAAACACGGTGTATCAGTGTGGAAGATGATCAAAATCTACATTAGGAAAGAGGATTTTTCTCCACAGTGCACACTTCATAAAGAAAGAGATGCATACCCCCCGAGTCTGATCTTCCAGCTGTTAGAAAAGACAGTGCTCCTGCTGCTGAATTGCTACGTACACAGTGCCTGTGGCTCAAGGGGCACCCTCAGGCTCCCCACATGCCAAACAAAGGAAAATGGATTTTCTGCCTGTAGAAACAGGACTGCTGGGGCATAGAGTCCCTGGATACTATGATCTACTTATAGCTATACTGCATTAAGGAGGATTCTGCTCTTTAGACAAAAAAACAGAGTATGATCCTGTACTCCTAGTGCACACTGTCACTCAGGAATGCTGCCGAGAAAGATGGAGGAGTGCAAACAAAACTAAAAATAAAATAAAATAAAGTAAAAATAAAAGGAGGGTGAAATCTTTGCTCAGCTGAAGCCAATGGGAAAAAGCTTCCTACTTACCTATGATAACATTTTTCCCTAAAGTTTAAAGGTGGATGGCAGAGATGTATTCTACAGGTTGATTTTAAAAGAAAAAAAAAAAAAAGAATGGATGAAAAATACATGGGCAGTTTTGAGAAAACCTTACAATGTTGAACTTGGTAAGATGCCAGCGATGCTGACTGCTGAAGTTCAGAGAGCAGAGGTACAGGTTGACAGCTGAAGATCTACCTAATGACTGGTTTGGTGTTAGACTCAAACTCTGCCAAAATCATCTAGCTTTTTATCTGTGGCAAGGAAGAGAAGTAATAGTATTGACAAATGAATGGGGGGAAAAAGAGCACAAATGTAGTTCCTTATCAAGCAGGGTGCTGTCAAAGTAAGCATCAATTTTCTAACTTCATAATACCAGCCACACTGTATTAAGCAAATGAATACAAACTTAAGAAACGAAAAATGGTTAAAGGCAATCTGCCTATCAAAGTGACCAGTGTATTTTGGCATTTCTGTTACATACTAAATATATCAAGCAATTAAATACCCTTTTTTTTATTGCTCAGTTGTATTTAATGTTTTTACCCTCTCTTTCTTGAATCTTCATGACTTGACTTCCATTAAACTGTGAGACTTCATCTCGCATTAGACTGCAATATCAAACCACTGCTGTGTTCATCCATGCAGTAGAATACGTGTTCCCTATTGGGATACCGTCAGTGGTAAAGACGAGTTAGGAGTGGGTTTCAGCCAACTGGCATTTATGTGTACTGTATATTTTATGTCTCTGAATTCAAATAACAGTCACTTTTGGAGTTAGTGCAATGGCTTTAATTAAAGGAGAATAGCAACAAAGAACCTATAATTATGAAAAAAAATCATGCGGTRGATGCAATGAGTGGCATCTTTGTCATAAATTGCGATGAGTCCACTCTACTGTTGGGTTAGGTTCAATCATCAGTCAGCTTCAAGGCCAATCATTTCTAATTAACAAGTCGTTTGAACTCTTCCAAACATCTAAGGTACTGTAACTACAGTCAAGCACACYGCTCTTGAAGTTCTAGCCTTTATATTGTTTTTTCCCCAAAATTTGAAGCAGAAGCCTCCTTCAGTAAAATTAAACTAGTATTACTGAAGTTGTATTTTGTGATATGTCTCCTCCCAGCCATCCAATTCTTTCTTCTTGGAGAACCACTCGCCTTCTATACTCTTGATAAATCGTGTGCATATACGGATATATATAGAAAAAATGAAAGGCTACTACAGATGTCCACAAGAAACCATCTTCTTTCTGTGCTTTAATAAGCAGTGATGTTGGGAATTGACACTAATAGTACTGCTGCGAGTTAGGCTAAATCTCACTGCCTTGTGGACGTCAGCATACTGTTAGCATCAGTCTAAAACATTACAGTAAAGTCAGATGGCAGCAACAGGGTGCTCTGTATGAGAGGGAGCTGCGTATTTCGGGCTGAAAAAGAGTTAAAAGAGTAAACAAAGCCATTCAGCTGGCTGAAACTCTTTTTAAGCAGGCAAACACGSTTTCTCTGAAGAAAGAACTCCCTCACTAGCGTCTGCTCCTAGCTGTCAGGCCGTGCAGTACCCCCGATAACCTCGCTAAAACCAAAGCGCCACTGCAACCCTTTCATATGCGGATTCGGGGAGTGGATCTGCTATTTTTAATCCTGCTCCGAGCAGGTTCTCCGGCGTTTTCCCCGGCTCGTCCCTCTCGGGCGCCGAGGACAGGCTGAAACCCTGCGTTCCCAGCGGGAAGCGGCGCCCCGCTCCCGACCGGAGCAGCCCCAGACCGAGCACCGCAGAGCCTCGCCGAGGCACCGCGTGCCGTAGGAGGCCAGTTCACCCACGGGCGCGTATGTAAAACGTGCCAACCCCCTTTTAATCAAACCCCAAACTGACAGGTGACTGGGGCAGGAGTTAACTTCTCAGGCGTCGCGGTTTAATCGCGGCCACGCGGATGAATCTCCTTTGAGTCACGTCAACCCCAGAYGCTCGTTTTCTTAACGTGGTGGCCTGGTTTCCTCCCGCTTCGTCTGCGCCCCTGGGAAGCCAGCTTTCTCCYGAGGGACTCGTGCCAGCGGCCCCCGCGACAGGCACCCGGCCCCTCGCAGCGCACCCCGAACACCAGGCSCCCGCGCTGCGCAGAGGGACCCGGCACCCGCAGGGGCTGAAAGGGGGCCCCGCGCAGCCCGCCACGCTCCRGCAGCGCCAAAGAACCGGTCTGTAAGCAGACCGGCACTCTGGAAAAAGCCTCTGCCCCCGCCAGCAGCGGCCGCCCCCGAGGGAGCCCCCAAGCAGCAGCAGCTCGGCACGGCGCAGGGCGGGCAGCCGCGACGTGGCCCCGAGACGGGTCTCGAACCCGCGGTCGCGCAGCACGTGGCGAAGGCGTCCCCTCCCCCCGCCGCGCTTCCTCCAGGGCCGAACCACGCATGCGCGGCGCCCCCCCCCCGCGCTGGCTACGTGCCCCATTGCGCAGGCGCCGCGGGGCGGGGCGGGGTGGACGGCGGAGGGGCGAGGTAGCGCGCGTGCGCGGCGGCGGCGGCAGCTGCTCCCCCGCCCCCAGGCCGCGCGATGGGTGACGCGTTCCGGAGGGCGGAGTCGGGCACTCAGGTGAGGCGCTGCCCTTCCCCCACCTCAGCGACCCGCGCCCCCCGGCGCGGCCCCGGGTGTGCGTGTGGGGGGAAGCGCGGCCTCTCCCCCGCCCCGTCCCTGCCGCCGCCCCAGCGAGCCGCCCCCGGGCCGGGCGCCCCGCGGGGCTGCCCTGAGGGGGGAGGAAGGGGTGCGCCGCGCCGCCGCGCCCTTCCCGCCCCCGCGCGCCGCCCCTCCCCCCCCCCGCGGCCGCCTCACGCGGGGGGAGGGGCCCCGTCAGGCGCGGCCGCCCCGAGGCGCCGTCTGAGGGGCCGCTCCGTGGGGGAGGGAGCGGGCTGGTGGCTCTGAGGGCCCCTCCCTCCCCCCCCCCGCAGTGTTTAACCGCTTCGTTTCGGTGACTTTCGAGTGCGTCGCCGGCTTCAAGCGGGCTGAAGCGCCGCGTCGGCTGCTGTCGTGGCCTGGTTCCCCCCCCTCCTCCCCGGGCCAGCTCGGGGGCAACGGGCGGTTCGGCGCGGGGAGCTCTCGGGGTGCCGCAGTGCTGCCCGCGGACGCGCTCTCCCTGCTCCTCTGTGGGAGCAGAAGGAGTAAGCAAGAAGAGATGTTGAACACGGAAGGCTTGGTTTGAATAAATAGCAGGAAACTTAAAATTGCCTGTTCTCCTTCGGAGAAAAAGGGGTTTGAGGTTTTGGGGGCTTTTTTTTCCCTTCCCCGCCCTGCCTCCGTGGTTTACCTATTCGTTACGTCTCCTAGTAATCAGGAAGTTAGTCACTTGGAGATCTGTACGTTGCTGCATCAGAATATGCCACAAAGTGCATGTAGAAGCATAGAAAAATGCTTGATAAACCAGTACTTATTTCTTGTTAAAGTTCCACCTTCTTAAGCCTTTTTGATGCATAAAGTAATAATAGCTGTCCAGTATCGGCAAGCACACGCGCAACTTCAGGGCATGAATCCGGCTGCGCCTTCAAGCAGGTTGGTGTGTTTGTGCACGAGGTAACGCCCGCCAGAGAGGGGACAGGCTACCAAGCCTGAGCGATGGAAGAGCTGATAAAGGATGGCAAGAGAAAGAATAAGTAACGTATTAAAATACAGTGCAGAACATTGTGAAAGCCCTGGAAACAGAAGATATATTTAAAATGTTATTTCCTCAAATGGCCTCACGTAAAATCTGTATTTAGTGAGGGCTGTACTGAGACTGTAGTCATCTCAGCAATTATTCTTTGGCACAATTAATGCAACAAATTAGAACTTCTTAAAAAAATACCTTTGTTATGTCATAGTAAAATAAATGATAAATTACTAGCATGTATCTTTGTGCCCAGAGTTTACAGAAGCTTGGTTAGAGTGGTTATAGTGGTTGAAAATTAAGTTTTGTTCATACTTGAGATACGTTTATATTTGTAAATAGCCCATAGGTTAGCTCACAGCCTCTCATATAGCTGGAGTATTTAATTTGAATTTCTTTAACATTTTAATGAAGTAATATCTCGTTTCTGACAAGACCTTTATGCATGCCTACACTATTGCATTATGCATATACTATATGCATAGGTCTATTGAAACCAATATAGTATAAGTGTAATACATTAGTCAGTGGGACTGCCCTTATGCATAATTCTTTATTAAAAAGATGGAATTGATAAGTTATAAAAGACATTGTCAAAATATTTTTGAATGTTGTCAGCCTTGTCAGTAATGAAGTTTAATCCAATCATTGCCAAATTTAGGCTGTATATCTTACTTTCTACATGTGACTGTCCACATATGTGCAGAAGTTTCTTGGTAATGCAATTTGACTTTTCAAGAACACGTAGGAAGAGTGGAGACCTACCACTAAGAAGCTTGCTAAAAGGCARTATCTTATTTAGAAAAAGATAGCATTATGAAGGAAGAAAGGAGCACCTGCAGTTAAATTACATATTCTGAAGTCTCTAGTATGAGAATTGAAACTATGTTTTTTTCAAGTTCTTCCCATTCAAAGCCTTCCTTCAGTAGTGTTGTGTTTGTGTCCTGCAAGCTATCCACACCAAAGCATACGGCATCTGGTTTCCACCATGGAGATCACCCGTTTAGTTGCCATAGATTCCTTCCCCTTCCCCCCCCCTCCCCCCCGTGTTTATGGACAAACACGTAAAAAGGTAAAATGGAARCGCTTTCCTGGGAACACAGCCAAGATACTGGATAGCCTTTGCTTATTTGAAAAATGCATATTGTCACTATCTTTAATGTCTACTGGGCTGAAGAATTCCTGACTTATATCCCATCTGGATACAGCTTTGCTTCAGTCTCCTTTGTGGTAGTGTGGGGAAAGTTTTGTTGCGTTTGAAGCAAAATTCTGAGTTGTTTCTGCCAGGAACCCCCGTTGTTCACAGCATGACACTAATGAGGCAAGTGCCTTTGGAGACTCTGTTTCAGAGCTCGGAAGTAAATACAAGTTTGATAAAAACACAGGTGCACTATCATCAGTGAATTACCATAAATTACCTACATGAGCACTACTCAAAGTAAGCATCTGTAGTTATTTAAAATGAATAAATAAATTTGTCAATTCAGTAACCACAGATTCGTATTTAAACTACAACGATCAATCCACTGATCCAAAGGTCTGGCAGTAAACTGGAAGGGTTATGATCTAAGAGGCAAGAACTCCCTTATTTCCATAAAACAAACAGCATACAGAACGTAAAATAAGTTTGGGCATAGGAAGCTGCAAGGCTTCGGTGTCCGGCCTGCACAAGAGTGCCCAGATCATGTCTTGGTGCCTGGCGTTTCCGGCTGCCTCACAGGGCTAGTGGCCCCCCGGGCCCAGTGGTACCTCTAACCAAGCCACCCTGATCTCCGAGCAGTGCTTCCTACCGCTAAGAAATGAAGGGCATCAGAAACGAGCAGCCTGTGGCGGTTTTCCTCTTCCTCTCAACTTTACAGCCTGAGGAGCGGGTGAGAGATTTCCGGCCCTTCTGCCCGCGAGCGCAGACCGCAGGGGGAGCCTCTCCTCTGTGGTGGCCCTGCATTTTTCATGGCGGTGCACCCTGTGCACAGGTGCTACCTTTGGCAGACCCCTTGGTTGGAGCAAGCTGCTYGCATATGTGCCCCCAAACAGTATCTGTACTGTATATTTTTGTCTACATATATACGTCTAGTTTTCTTTGCTTTGTCCAGGTCATAGAAGCCTACTTTTTCCCAGAATAAGAGTTTGCTATGTATTTTATATATTGCATAAATGCATGATGCATAATAGGAGGCTCCACAGATCCAGAGCAAAGTCAACTCAAGTGTTTTGATGATCCGTCAGTGGACATGTCAGAAAACTCTTTTGAATGTCTGAATAGGCAAAGGCAAACACATTGACGTTTTGTTAATGGAAGGAAATGTTAAAATGTCAATGAAAATGTCACACTTACATTCACATCATGACCACTTGAAGTAAATTCAGGATCATTTAATGGAGTTTTATTCTACTATTAAAGGCAAACACACAACTGTTCAAACAACTTTTAAGAATTCAGAGCAAATGTCGCTCATGGCAGGCTGGAAAGCAAGATAAGGCAGTGTATGTTTAGAGTTTTGTGCTCACTGCTCATTTGATGACAGACCATAAGGAGGATGGGAGAAAGCTGAACAGAATTTTTTGTTTTGTTTAAGTCTTTAAATGACAGCTTGACGTCTTGTAGATTGGAATATTTGGCATCAGGATACATGTCACGGCAGGGCTTTGAGCATCCCRATAGTGTCCTTTCCTGTGTGTTTTAATGCACCTGTGGAATAACATCTCTAGCATTGGGTAAGGTGTTTATTCTTGGATTATGAATTTATGCCAGAACTACACATAACGCAGGCTATATGAATACCTGACTACTTGTCAGTTTAAAAAATTGTCCAAGAACTTTGGACTAAACTGTTTTAAAATGGACCTGCTTTGTGATGGGTTTTTGAATAACATGGTTTACAAATGCTAACTTGCTTTATGTATATGAACTTGCTTTAAAAAGGTTCTTGGAAGAGCCACTGTATGTTAGCTACTATTAATTTCTGCTGTATTTGAACAAGTAACTATGATATAATAGGATTGGTAGCCTGTGAGAGTCCAGTATGTATGCGTATTTTTACCTGAAAATGAGCTGAGAGATTGACTCAGGAGACTAATAATGGGTAATACAGTCTGCCACCCCTCAACTAGTAGTGTGTTGTGGCGGTGATGGCTATTACAAATGATCTTCTTTCCCTTTGTTCTGTAAAACGGCAGCACTGCTGTATGTCAGGGATTCCCTTTTGCTAGTGTACCTGTCCAGCTTTCTTTTCTTTTTTTCTTCTTTTTTTTTTCCTGGCTTTATTTTTCCTAAGATCTATCAGCTCCTTATTGCCATAGAATCAATCTGTATGTTAACTGCTTGTAAGGAGAGAAACTTCTGTTCATATATTCCGGACTATGGGTTTGTGTATGTATTTATGAAAGCATTTTAAAATGAAACCAATCTTTTGATAGGGCTATCACAGAAAACCTGCAGTTCTCTGGTTCTTTGTGTAACTTTTTAGTTTGATTCCCAAGCTCCACTGGTTTTAGGTAACAGTATGTCTATTCTTTCTTTTCTTTAAAAGCTGCTTGCACGACTTGAGGGCAGAAGTTCTCTGAAAAATCTTGAACCTTATCTGTTTGCTGAGGAAGGATTTCCCATTCATGGTAAAAATGTATCTTTATCTTATTTATGGGAAAATGTCAGTGTAAATATATGCTTATCTCTGTCATATTGCTTTGAGAATACAAATAGGTCTTTTTTGCCCTGAATTCAGAATTTTAAGTGTTGATGTAGTTCACTTATAATTTAGGCAAACTAGATAAAAAGGAACAATACAGAATCAACACATGAACACATAAATAGATTTAAAATATCTAATTCACAGATATCAAAACAGTTGTAGATGATGAAATATCAGCACGTTGGTATGTTTCTGGTAGTGTTTCACAGAAATTCATTCTGATTCTGTCATGTAAACTTTTTATCAGTGGTCTAAAAACCTCAAAAAATCATCACTGTAAAAATTTGCAGAGAATTTGAAGCTCAATACATATCAAAGAGCTCAGTGGTATGGAATGGTCTGGATCAGTTAGTAGAATGGGCAAGAGCAAATAGTATATTTTAATAAAGCCAAATCATCAAACCTTACATCTTGGCCCCACAAATACAGATTATACTTAGATGATGAAACTTCAGAAATGATTATGTATTGAACATAGATACTAATCAGCTGAATGAGTTCATAGAGGATGTTATGATCAAAATGTCTTATTCCTTAAGTGAATAAATAAGAATTTCAAGTGAAAGTAGAGGAATTGGGCTACCTCTATTTGACACTGGTGCAGTAATTTTACAGTAGGCTCTCTATTGCTGGAAGATTGGATGTTTTAACGAAATAAATTACTAAGCTTAAACATAAATTAACTCAGTAATTTCTTGATGTTCAAGAAGTTAGACTTTTTTTCAGATTATTTGAAATTCAGCAGATTTCACAATAGAAGAGATTACTGTGCATGCATACACAAATCTAGAAATATATAGTAAAAAAGATGCATGAATGGCAAACTTAGAGGATCATTTGTGAGATACCACAGTTGCTGAATATATATATATATGAGTGGATTTTACATGAGAAGTATGTGGCTGCAGTGGTTATCAACATACTTCTCTGCAATTTGAATTCCCACAAATTATAGAAGGACCAGAAGAAATAGCAGAAAAGCCAATAAAAAGAATCAAGATAATTGGGTGAGAGATGATGCTTAGTCTAAAAATGTAGTCATTGAGAGACCATTCATGTATATTTTGCAGCACTTGGGAATACATTAGAGCTTTAGCAATGTACAATTCCTGCCCCCAGACATTTTAAATATGATGTAACAAAGATAAAGAGCAGAGAAATATTGGTAAGACAATGTGAACAGAGCAGAGAAGGTTATTTAAGTACTCTCAATTCAGAACTGTTTTGTTACCCACAAAAATTAAGAACCAACGGTGAAATTGAGATATGCTTTAAAAAAAGTTCCAGAAGTCTCAACAATTCTTTTTTTTAAGATGAGATATTTTTCTCTTGAAAAAATAAAATAATAGAAAATATTGAWCTTCTGGGCTGTTTTTTTGAGCTTTGCACACAAGAAACAAACAGTTGAGACTGACCTGGGCATATTTTCCTAGGACAGACTAAAAGAAGCTTTCATGGTGGTCAAGAATTGCCCTTGCTGTCACAGTTAATGGTGTTATATAATTCCATTCATAAAGTTACCAACTTCAGTCTTAAAACTATCTAGGTTGTTTGTTTCTGTCCAGTGACAGAGGTTCCAGAATTGAGGATCCATAACTTCAGTTCTGAGATAGCTGGAAATCTTGTAAATTCACTGCTAGTTCCTTACTGTGCCAACATTATTATTTGATTTTTAAACAGTTTTGCTTTTAACAAATGGCATCAGTCAGTATCTGTATTGGTCATGCTTTTTGGTTGACACTAATGGAGCTGCATAAGATGCCAGCACTGATTTTTAACTTTATATGTATAAATGGTCTTCACCTTTTTCTTAAATTTTTGTGTTGTCTTTTGATACCACAAAGTAGTTCTTGACTATAGACACTGCATCTATTTATGCGAGTCCACCTGTTGTTTTGATATTTTTTTTATTATTCAGTCATATATCTCTGTTGCAGACCTGCCTTTCCATTTGCCATAAACTTGGTTTTTAGTAAGTCACTCTGGAATGTTACAATGCATTGTCCATGAAGTCCATAATAAACAGCTCTCAATGTAAAATAGTATATGATTAAAACAGTGCAAAAATTTAAGTTATTCTTCTTCCTGATGGCATTTCAAACAAAGCAACACACACATATATATATATGTATAAGTTTCAATAAACTATGCAGAGGTTAAATCAGGTTAAATCATAATATGTATGTCAGCGTACTATAAAATAGGAGCAATTAATATAGGCACTGCTGTGATACTCCAGTCATTGCATCTAATTACGATGGAATTGTATGTTTAAGAACACATAAGCATATTAATTACACACCGTTTGAGCTCTTCTGGAACAGAGCAAAAGTGGCATGAGCTTTTAATAATCTTCCACTGTTAGCAGTCATATTTCTCCTTATGCCACTGGTATGAAGGTGTGGGTGTCAGTATTAAGCTCTGATGTTCAGCTGTAGTATGACACCCAAAATTGATTCGGAATAAACATTTTGCCCTTCTRCTCCACTTATAAATGGTAGAAATATTATTGACAGCTTCTGCCCAGTATTGTAAATTAGCAGTCCAGTAACTTCAAGGTATCTGATGGTGTGACACCCGTAAAGCTATTGCCAAGTATTCTGTTTATAGCTGCAATGTCAGAAAGTAATTTTACTAGCATTTGCTAGTGCAGTGATTACCAACAAAACTTAGACTCTACTAGTTCAAAGATGAAACTGAATTTACAACCAGGACTGAGCACAATGTTTCGGTTGAAAATAAATTTATTAATATTGAAGTTTATCCTGTTGTTCTCTTCAGTCTGCTCACAGTGGGAGAGCTCAGTTTTGTGTGCAGTTSAAGCTGCTRTGAGCCAAATAATGTGTTGCCATAGACAAAGTCACTCCTTAAAATGTGCTTCTTGAACTTGTCAGTGTTGAATTTCATCTGAAATTGTTCTGCACTTCCATCTTGTTCTTGGCGAGTCGTTACAGCCTCAAGTCTGTATTAACTTAGTTTGTCTTCGACGCATTTTGGCAAGCTAATGGTACATTCTCCTATTGGTATTATTCCTGTCAGGCAACACCAATTCATAGTGGAAAAATCCCCTTTAACCTTCTTCCATGTTAAAGTGACTGTTCCTATCCTGACTCCCAGACTGTTTCCATCCTTTGACACTATCTCTTTACTTATCCTCCTTTTAAACTATTTTGGCATTTACAGATGAAAATACATTAGTAGGATGATGCTAGTACTGATCACTTAGTTTCTTCCGTGGCCTCTTGTCAGAGCGTCAGAGGCTTTTTGACGACATTGTTAGCCACACTTCTTCCTCTGCTGTGTCATGATTTGTCTGCTCTGATCCAGAAGGATGAATTTCCCCTCTTTATCTTGCTGTAACAGCCCAGTTCCTAATTAAATTAAACCTTACATTTATAGATGTTGCTATAAATGGCTTCTGTTTTGCACCAATTCTTCCTGTGGGCAGCTTCTTTGATAATCATGAAGACACAGAAATCCCCTGCTCCCTTGAGGTTTTCTTACTGTCCAAACTGTTACTCTCTTCAAAGTATCAGCATAACTTAAGAGTTTTAGTCATACTACAACCCAGATATGTATCTTGATCAACATTATTGAACAAACTTTGAAAGGTGTTTAGCTGTCTTATTGTTAAAATTTATAAACTACCATCACAAAAAAATCTTTAAGAATGATTTTTTCATTCACTTATCATTTTTATTTAATTTATGCCAATTCTGCAATAAAAGCTCCTCCAGTGTTCGGTGAGTTACAGCTCCRTTATGTAAAGTTTTATAGGAGGTAACACACAGACTTCCTGATAAAACATCTTTTACGTTAATGAGGTCAAGCGTGCACTTCACAGAATAAGTTTTTTTTAAATCACTACTGAACACTGACTCAAATCTGCCCAATGCTGCTTGTGAATGGGCATGTAGAGTTGCTCAGTTATTTTTTAACAAGTCGTAATCTGCTATAAAGGTAGTTGTAGCAATCCATGTTGTGTATTTGCCAAACCAAGTCATTGATCTGGATGGGACGATGCCAACCGGAGTGGAAAAGTCATGCACAGAAGCCATTGGCAGACAGAACATATACTTTGTTCTTTCTTTAGAAGGGCCCTACACAATTGTTCTAAAATATTTCGATAGACTTTGCAGTAGGAGGGAGGAACTGACTTACCCAGCATATTTCAAAGGACTTCTTGAAGCTGGTGTCATATTGTAACAGGGCTCTGCTGTATCACCAGCACTGTATATGTAACACAGAGCAGCAGCTGGCTGCAAGTGGCAGAGTTGGATATTGCCACCTCTGAACACGAGGAAAAGATGAAGACTTATATAATATGAAGTGTAGTCATCTTTCGTCTCAAAAGTGAGGGAGACCAATTCAGCTCAGATAAGTAAGGGTTTGGGAGACAATGAAGGGGTTTTTTAAATAAATTTTGAAGTATCAAATGTTCGGGAAAATAGGACTGCAGTTCTGGAGAACAGATAAACTTCATTACAGAGAGGCAAGAGGTCTGTGCACCACTCAAACGGACAGAATTGTTGAATCAGGTGTAAATTGCTTTTGATGCTTGCAACATGTGAAGAAAGATCATAGTCTTTTCCCTATTACCCCTCATCTCAAGCTGCTTCTTGACATTATGTGCACCTACGAACAAACAACATCCTCTGGAAGCTGGGTAATGACTTGAAAAACCCTGTTAACTCAGGCAGGCAGAAACTTGTTTTAGTAAAGTTGCAATTAATTCTCTGTTCTTGCATCCCTCCTGTGGAAAGCTGTTGTGTCATTTATACTTGCCAAGGCCATAGGAATCTACCAGCTTCTTGCAATTACAGTTGTGTGATTCTTCTTCAGCTAGAGAGAATTGAACTGTCCACCTTACTGCATGTGCCTTTACCCTTCTGTGTAAAATCTAAAATGTCATAAATAAGTAATCTAGTTTCCTAAACTAGAAATTTGTAAAGAGCAACTAATAAATAACGTTTTTTAAAAAAAGTCTTGCTCTGATACACATAGGAAGCTTTTGGAAAAGAGTCCAGATTATCTTGCTTTCACATCTGATGAAATAAACAGTTCCATAGAAATGGGTTATGCTTTTTTATTAATGTTTTAAATTTATGTGACACATTTTATTGACACATAATGATCAAGCAGTTAGGCTGAATCCATTTATGAAAAGAACCTCTGTTTCAGGCAGTAGAATGGCTACCTAGAGTTAAAGGTATCTGTTATTTCCCCCTTGTCAAAAGAAGCAACTTCATATTACGATCACCATAGAATGTAAGTGCTAAATAAATATACTGACATTCTCTTTACTGGTCGCAGACTCCTGCTGGTGTCTTGTGACGTGCACAGATACTAAACAACCACATAGCAGACATGAAATGCTAAAGGCCAGTTCATGCTTCAAAAATAGATATGTTGCCATGATTTGTACCTCCAACATGTCTTTTCTTTTTTCCTTCTGTTTCCTTMTTTATTTCTTACTTTTGTGTCTATAGTGTAAATATATGGTGTCTTAGCAGGTCCTTTGTGTAGCAGCTTCCTCTTCAGCCTTCTACCTGTAATGATAGAGAGGTCATGTAATCCAGTTGCCAACCTTGTATTGATATTGATGTCTTAGCTGAACTTGTATTTCRTGATCGCTGCTTTTGGGGAGCCATATTAGGAGGGACAAGGAAGGAGGAGAATTCCATTTTTGTTCTATTTGAAAAAGCACTATGAAGCTGCAGGGCTTCCAAAGCTAAATGCAGGAAAGTAGTCCTCTGTTAGTGATTATARTGAAGTTGCCATAATCTAGTTTAACTGGAACTAATAGATGAACATTGTGAGGTCTCTAAGTAGTTCTGAAGCCTAATTTTCAGAAGTAATGAGTGCTTGCACTTCCCAGTGAAATAAATGGGTTGTATGTATGCAACACCTTTGAAAATTGGTTCAGTGAGCACTGATAATCCTCTGTGCGCTAAAGATGCTCTTACCTGACAGTTTGCTTCTTTGTTTCTGAACAGGAGATGTCATTGAATTCCATGGTCCAGAAGGAACAGGAAAAACAGAAATGCTTTATCACCTCATAGCCCGCTGCATCCTTCCAAAATCAGGAGGAGGACTGGAAGTAGAAGTCATGTTCATTGATACAGACTATCACTTTGATATGCTTCGTCTGGTTACCATTCTTGAACATAGATTGGTGCAGAGCACAGAAGAAACGATAAAACAATGCCTGGGAAAGCTTTTTCTTGTTAACTGTAGTAGTAGCACTCAGCTACTCCTCACTCTTTATTCTTTAGAAAACATGTTTTGCACTCACCCCTCTCTCTGCCTTTTGGTTGTAGACAGCATATCAGCTTTTTACTGGATAGACAGAAGCAATGGAGGGGAGAGTTTTAACTTGCAGGAGATTAATCTGAAGAAATGTGCTGAACTTCTTGAAAAGCTTGTAAGAGAATATCACTTAGCCCTGTTCGCAACAACACAAACAATCATGCAGAAATCTACAAACTCTGCAGAAAGCTCTTTTTCTTTAAAACTTCAGCAAGAAACTGATACAGACTATAGGCCTTACCTTTGTAAATCATGGCAACAAATGGTAACCCACAGGATATTTTTTTCTAAGCAATCTAACTCTGGCAACAGCAAAACTTTTTCATTCACGTCTTGTCATATCAAAAAAAAGCAGATAGTAAAACGGTCATTTAGTATTGCAGAATGTGGAGTTCAGTTTTAACTTCTTTGCTTTTAAAATGGTGGCAAATTTCAGAGCTTTATGTAGTTCTAGTGCTTTTTAGACTGGTTAGTTGTCTCTGGCYGAGTAATAATTTTTGTCGTCATTTACAATTTAGTGAAAGGCAGAAAGCTTAAAATGTTTGAATTACTGTAGAAGTTCAGTCTRAACCAATGAGGAATGTTGAAATTATTTGTTTGTGGTTAATGCATAAAGAGATTAAATCAAGAAAATTAAAAACAAAGTCATTTTAAACTCCTAATATCCCTCAGTAACGTGACCCAAGTGGTATGCAGCCAAATGCACTAACTTTATTTCTAAGTCTTAATGCTATTCACTTCTCCTCTTCCAAGCTTCAGAAACTGGAACCTAGTTGTCCGTGTGGGAGACTGCAAAAAGGCAAGAGTTCGMTCTTTATAAATATTGGTCTTGGTTCTTTCCCAGTAGCCTAAGGCGTATGAAATGCATGCACTGCTTTGCCTAGAGAAGAGGAGTAATTTTCACAGCCCAATAAATAGTAAATAGTAGTAGTCCTCACCATGCTTCTTGAAGTTTACACTCCCCCTGTTTACACTATCATGTGCTGGCAGAAGCAACGGATTGCAGGTGTTTTCATCCTTACAAACATCTGGCTTTGAAGAAGCTAAAGCCATTGCAAACATGGAAGCCCAGTTTCCATAACTGAAGGAAAAGAAAAGACCCAGCCCTGTATACCCATGAGTTTGTTCTGCATGCAGCAGTTTAGCCTTGATCTTTAAAAGTGAAGAAGGTGGGGGGGGGGTTGGGGTTTTGGGTTTTTTGGGTTTTTTTTTTTTAGGATATATGCACAGACATAAATTTCTTCCCTGCTCTCCCGCATTATTCCCTCCCACTTCTTTCCCTTCCCCCATGCTTCCTACAAAATCCAGGAATGCCTTGCCTCTGGTCTTTACCAATATGTATTTGCCACATGCAGAACATTTGTGTGCAGGATTTGGCACGCAACGTGTTGCAACTCTGGCAAAGGAGATTCAGAACTTATGGGAAATGCCCTACAGTTCTGGCAAGGGAGACCATATTATTTATTAACCTAGAGTGCCCTTTGAAAGCTTCAAAGTACTTTACAAGAAAGAAAATTGCACATAGTACATTATATAATACAAAAACTTACATTAGCTTACAAATTTAAATTACCCAAACAAGGGGAAAATATTTCTCACAGCAATATTTGTTCAGTCATGTTGCACAACATGCTTTATAGTTTAGATTGAACAGATTATTAATAAGAATGCATATTTAAGAAGTATCTAGCATAGTATCTTTTTGAGGGAGATGCCTTAKAAAAGTCTGTTGTGAGAATCTTGCCATTTAATTTCCAGACTTCTGAAGCCAGCCTTTTTAAGTTGAATGTATATCTAGATTCCCATATACATAATTAGGTGTGCATACTCAGACTCCTGTATATAGGAGTGTATAGCCWTACTGTTGTTTATAGAATTAGGCATCTCGGCTGTTCAAAGTTGCTGAGCAGCTATGTGTCCCTCTAGCCCAATATGCTGCCTCTAACAGCAGCCAGTACGAAAGGCTTTGGGAAGAGTATGAGAAAAATCTGTTTTCATTGGCATGTCCTCCAGCTTCCCACAGCTCGAGGTTTAGGGAGCTCTTGACCAGGGGTTGCCTTCAGACTACAGTGTTTAATGGCCACTGATCAAGCCTATCCTCCATGAATTTATTTAATCCATTTTTAACCTGTTTATCCTCCATGGTTCCACAGTGTCTTTTTGCAATGAATTTAATTTAATTATTCCTTCTATGGAAGAACTTCTGCCTTTCTTTTCTCATTTTCTACTTGCCGTCCGATCGTTTCTTCCTGCCTTCCAGTTAGTTCTTCTTGTGTGAGACGTAATGAGTAAACTTTCCTTTTCCCACGTCTCTGCAGAGATGATGATTTTGCGCACTTGTCGTTTCACTTGTGCTTTCTTTCCCATCACCACCATTATTTATTTCAGAACTCTTGTGAGTACACAAATACAGGAAAAATGTAACTTACCCATTCAGCCTAGACTGGACCAGAACTAGATGGTTTGAGATGTATGGACATTTAACCTGGGAATTATTGTACAGGCCGTAGATGCATTTTTGTACAAAGTAGGAGGATTTAAATACAGGTATAAAACTTTYAAAGACACAAATTGTAGAAAGACTATAATCTCTACTTTTAGAAAGTCAACAGTCTCAATTTGCTTCAGGGAGTAGAGTTCTAGTGAAGAAAAAGTGCTTCATAAAATCATATTTGCTAAAAGATGTTTTTGAGAGAAAAAAATGAAAATTATGCTGGAAAAAAGCTTTTATATTTTTCACGATGTATTTTATATTTTTCATTGTACTATAAAATAAAAGCCTAAATTGAAGTGAAACTAGAGTTCTAATTGATTTAAAAAGTTTATCTCAGAAAACTTTGAAATCTGTATTTTTTTTTTTTACTTTGAATACAGATTTTTTTTAATTCTCTAGTAATTTTGCTATTCATGCTCTGCACATTTCTGTTTGATACCTAACCGGTCCAGCTTTCAAAGCTACTGAGCAGCTGCATTTCCGTGTGAGTTTGTAGCAGGCATAGACTGTACAATTTGGGAGTGCGCTGACCTCCTCTGCCAAAATTACGCCATTCAGAAAAATGAACCATTAGGATGCAATACTGAAAAAGATGCAATGATAAAGAACCTGGGAAGCAACAATTTGCCTTGTACCTTCATTAACTGTGGGTAAAAAAAAAGTGGGGGTTTTTTTTACCATTTTTTAATGGAGAGTGAAAGGTAAGTGCCACTGCGTATTGCTAAGGGTGAGCAAGGACTGTGCAAAGATCTCCCTAAACCTGAATAGATCCAAGAATTTCTTAGAAATTAAAATCTTTTCATGACAGTATCATTGTTTTCAGCTTGGTGTTGTATTATTAAAGATTTTGCATGCACAGGAACTTGTTACATTCCTTAGATCTTTTTTTTTTGTTGTTTGTTTTGGGTTTTTTGTGCTTTGTATGCAACATTGAATTAAAGCAGCAAATTTGGAATATAGAGGAGCTGGTTCACCCTTCTTTTTCCCCCATTTTTGTTAGAGAATGATTTTTAGCAAAAACAAATTAAGCCATTTTGTGGGCTTTATTTTTAAACAAACCAATATGCTTACAGATGCCTGCAAAGAAAATATGATTTTTACATTCAGAAAAAAGATTTTTGTATTCTGGACTTTTTTTCATAGAGCAAATAAAAAAAAAGTTTGCTTAGTTTAAGTTTCTACTTGCACATAAAATTCAAGTGTCCTTTTTCTTATATAGCTAATGCCAACCATTTAATTCTCCACAGAGTCTGGAAGTGGCAGAGGATAAAGGTTCTCCTGTGGAAACATATGCACRGCTGTACTTTTACTGGAGACTGATGGGCAGAGGCAGAAAGCAATACTGTTTTGATGGCTGCTAAGCACAAGTCTTGGACCGTATCACAGAGGGGAACAACATGACATTTTAGGTTATTTTTTATGGCTGCTCTAATAATTGTCTTTATGCCAAACTTAATGTTCACCTCAGGAGAAAGCCATGCCATGTCACCAAACTTGAGCTCATTTGGGAAGGTCCAGTGAATCCTCACTTGCTTAAAAGCTTCAGACAGTTTTAATGTTTTCAACGACCATAGAACAGCATAGCTGCTACATGTTTTGGAAAGAGGGGAAAACACTGGAAGAGACTGCAAGCCTCTGGCAGTGGAAAAATCCTGCCAGCTGAGAAAGGAGCATCAGTACAATGCATCTGCATGTTCTTCTGGATGGAAAACTCTGGTGCCCTAAAGCAGACCCTGAAATTAAAGGTCTAGCCTAAAACGAGACAGTACAATGGCACTGAGCTATGAATAAAGTATATCAAGACAAAAGGATTCTTATATTGAACTGTTAACTAACATGTCTGGCATGTTAATGCTTTAAAATATAAAGAAGTTGACCATAGTTGACCTGCAGGTTCTTCCCACTGAGGGATGAAACAGGTGATGGAGTCAACTATGTAGATGTTATATGGCTTATTATAAAGATGGCATAATATCCTGCTCATCTAAACTCCAGAGGAATTAAATGCAAAACCTTCTTTTCGTTCTTCTTTTTCTCCTTGCAGCTCCAAGTGTCTTCCTGGCAGTCAGCACTTAGCACCAGAAGTAGTCTCAGCTTTCTACATCAGGGCCTTGCTTTAGTAGAAGTGGATGGTTTTCTGCTTTGCTGAGCATTTATGTGCACAGACCTTTTATTACCAGTATTACTACTTAATGTTACTGAGATACTCAAATAGAAGAGAACTGAACACCTCAGTGTAACTGGTAAGTAGTTTTGGGGGCTTTGTTCTATTTGCAATCAGGAATAATTTCACATTAATGTAGATGGTTTTGAAGAACCGTGGCTGTGGCTATCCTTGTGGAAAATTTTGGCAGCCTTCCCTCTCCTTTCATAGAATCATAGAATCAGTAAGGTTGGAAAGGACTTCCAGAGATCATCTAGTCCAACATCCCTGCTCAGCAGGGTCACTTAGAGCATGTTAGACAGGGTTGCATCCAGGCGGGCCTTGAAAATCTCCAGAGAAGGAGACTCCACAACCTCTCTGGGCAACCTGGTCCAGTGCTCCGTCACTCTCACAGGAAAGAAATTCCCCCTCACGGTCAGGCAGAACTTCCTGTGGTTCAATTTCTGCCCATTGCCTCTTGTCCTGTCACACAGGACAACTGAAAAGAGTTTGTCCCCGTCCCCCTTGACACCCTCCCTTCAGGTGCTTATACACATTGATAAGATCCCCCCTCAGTCTTCTCTTCCCCAGGCTGAAGAGGCCCAGCTCTCGCAGCCGTTCCTCATAGGGCAGGTGCTCCAGCCCTCTGATCATCCTCGTAGCCCTATGCTGGACTCTCTCCAGTAGCTCCATGTCTCTCTTGTAGTGGGGAGCCCAGAACTGGACACAGGACTCGAGACGAGGCCTCCCCAGGGCTGAGGAGAGGGGCAGGATCACCTCCCTCGACCTGCTGGCAACACTCTTCCCAATGCACCCCAGGAGACCATTGGCCTTCTTGGCCACAAGGGCACATTGCTGGCTCATGGTCAACTTGTCATCCGCCAGCACTCCCAGGTCCTTCTTTGCAGAGCTGCTCTCCAGCAGGTCAGCCCCCACTTTGTACTGGTGCCTGAGGTTATTTCTCCCTAGGTGCAGGACTCTGCACTTGCCCTTGTTGAACCTCAGGAGGTTCCTCTCTGCCCAACTCTCCAGCCTGTCCAGGTCTCTCTGAATGGCAGCGCAGCCCTCAGGTGTGTCAGCCACTCCTCCCAGCTTGGGATCATCAGCAAGCTTGCTGAGGAGGCACTCTGTCCCCTCATCCAGGTCATTGATGAAGAAGTTGAACAGGATGGGACCCAATACTGAGCCCTGGGGGACGCCACTAGCCACAGGCCTCCAACTAGACTCCACGCCACTGATGATGACCCTCTGAGCTCTGCCTTTCAGCCAGTTCTCAATCCACCTCACTGTCCACTCGTCTAACCCACACTTCCTGAGCTTCTCTAGGAGGATGTTATGGGAGASAGTGTCAAAAGCCTTGCTGTAGTCAAGGGACACAATGTCCACTGCTCTGCCCTCATCTACCCAGCCAGTCATTCCATCACAGAAGGCTATGAGGTTGGTCAAGCAAAGTGCTTTCACACTCTGCTTTGTATCCTACCCCAGGCAACTGCTCTGTGTACCTGTGTGGGCCTCAGTGCTCAAGGATAACAGTGTCCAGATGTCAGCTCCTTGCTGAATGCTGGTTAAGAGCCATACTCTGGATCTTTGCACTCTCATGCTCCAGAAGAGTTGGCACACCCAGTAAGCTTTTTAAGCGAACCCTTTCTGTCAGGCTTGTTTCTCCTGCATTTAAGCTGGGCCTGTACTAAAGACCTCCTAGCCTTGGGGCTCCTCCCCAGGGACCTGGGGAAAGATCAAAGAGGAGAAATCTTGATGTTCAAGTACACAGGAAGGACAAGATTTTTAGGTTTTTGCTACGAAAAAGGCCAAGCAAGGTCACGGGATTCCGGGTAGCACCAGGTAAGCCTCAAGATCTCGGAGGTGGCTTGCTGAAGGCCGAGGGACAGGCTTCAACATTACCCTTACCAGCCATCCACATTATCAAGAGGCGATTTTGGTGCGAGATAAGCATGTGTTCTCACACAGCAGCATACTCCTGAGAGAGATGAGCATGCTCAAGTGGATCCTCTGCACAGATCTCAAGAGCTGTGCTCAGACTCAGTCACAGATCAGTCTCCAGGCAGACACCTCCACTGACTCCCAGCCTTCTCATCTGTAATGCTGACAGCAACACTGTGAAGATCAGGAGACACCATTTGTCTTTACTGCAACTCACTGAGACTATGTGCAGTAGTAGCTGGTGCTGGGCATTGTCACCTGGAGCAGGTCTGAGCCACACTTTCCAGCTTAAGGAGTCTTCTGCATACCCAGTGTGAGAACACTGGTCACTGAAAATGCACTAGCAAGTCCAGCTCTCTTGAGTAGCCAGTCTGCCAACTGCAAAGCCTTCCTCGAGCCTCAGCCAACACTTCCTACTACCAGCCCTTGGCCAGCTGACCACGAATCTCTTGTGCTGTGTGTTCAGCCCCTGTGGATACCACGTGCAACAAAGAATCCCTGTCCATAGCAGCAGGTAACTTGAGGAAGTCTCCCCTAGTTACGTTACAAATATATGCCGTGTTTGGACTGTGCAATGAATGAGTTTACAAAATCAGTGTATGTTAGGAGAGATGTTGTCAAGAGGGTTGGTAGATTTATGCTGAGTAAAATCTTAGGCAGTTTTAAYAGTTCTGAAGCTGCTTTTGATTTGCAAAATTTTATCAGCATGTTTTTCTGTTAAAAAATAATTACAGAAGTAAGTAAATAAGGCCCCACATGGCATAATTCACCAGGCACAAATAAGGTTAGTCCCAGAGCRACCTGCAACTTGCTGTAAAACAGCAGTATCAGCGCCAAAACTTTGACAATCCTCACAGGGACTATAAAATGGGATTTTAGGTACAGAAATCACTCTAGTGTGTCTCCGGCATTGTAAGGCCAGGAATACCTTCTTACCGCTTTGCACGGTGGCAGCTGTGCCATCCAGCTACACAGGAAAAGAACGAAGCCAGGAAGCTGCAGAAGCAGCCGGTGGCTACTGCAAATAGGAAACCCTCATGGGAGAGGATGCACTGGCAGAGCTGCCATCCTGCTCCTCTAAACCCTGTGGAGCTGGTCCAGGGCAAAAGAGCAAATTGCCCATGGGAGCCCCTCACACAGCTCCTTCTCACTGGAGAGGGGAGATGAGTGGTGCCAGGTCACCCCATCCTCATGACCGGGAGCCTTCTGCTTATAAGTTTGTCACCTAAATTTCTTTTATCCCTTAATTTAACCCCCTAACTTTGGAGTTCTCATTGAGACTATTCCCACTGCTTGCACTTTAGTTATGATAGGTATTACTGACACTTTTGGGACAAAATATTATTGCCCTACAGTGAAATTATACTGATGTTTTTATTTTTACTCATCAGAAAAAGTGATGGTGTTAATAAAACTCATGAAGCCTCTAAGCAAACGATACAGATGAACCGTGGGGGCAATGAAGCTGCATAAGCCAGCAGAGGCAGGCATTCAGCTTGGTCACACACCTAAAGGAAGGGGCTTATTGCCTTTAAAATTCATGGAGGCACTCAAAATACTCCATTATAATAGAGGGATGATTAATTGACGAGCCTACTCCCAACACAGCTTGCAGATCAGCACCGCACAGCCTCCCCATTGAGTGGTATGGCCTACACAGCTGCACTGAGCATGGAAGCCTGCAGTCCTCAGCTGGAGATGCACAGCACGAAGGCGCGAGAGGAGGAGGGCTGGCGGAGAGGCCGGTGCTGGCTCCTTGAARAGCCACCCTTCCTGGCCTGGGAAGAGCAGACCTGTCGCATCCTTAGAGGACGTTACCCAGCATGGTGGCAGTGGCTACTCCAAGCACCATAGCTAGTCCTCCAGGACCACAGCTCTACACACGTGTCTGTTTTGGTGAGATCCTGTGCTTGTGTTTTGCTTTGGAGTTTCTTCTGTTCTGTAAAGAAACTTAAGTGGTTTTGCTACTCTGAATGAAGAGCAGAGGTTATATTTACTGGTTCCAGTGATATTTTACCCAACYGTAAAAGTATCAGCAATGTGAACGCTAAGAATTCAGAACTGTGTAGCAGAGTGCCGAGATTTCAAAGAGACCTTTTCTTTTCTTGTTTGTTTAGGTTTTGTTGCCACAAGAAAATATCTCCCAGAAAGCAAAATTTCCCAATACTTCCTTTTCTGGTAAGTCATATATTGTGTTTGGTTTCCTACCCACRTGACATTTGAGATGCATAAGGGACAGAGCTTCTGGACCCATTTTCTAGACTGACTCCATACTCCAGATTGGGTGGTGGTGCAATTACCCAGTACTAGTAGTGTTGTTCTGCTCTTGGATTGATCAAAGGTACCTGGCAATGGCAGAAGTAGGAAGGAGTACTAAGARGGCTCCAGTGCAGGAGGACCTCTAGATAAATAGACCAATATTTAAATAAACATGCTGGATATGCAGAAAASAGGATTCTGCAGTGTCTGAAAGCCAAGAACAAAACTTTGAACTCTTCCTTCTGAACTTCCACTTTTACATATCTAGCAGCACTGAATTGGAGCCTGAAGATGGAAATGTGCAGACAGAGAACACCAAGGCTGATTCTCTTTCTCGCTTTTGATCCTAAGATCTGTTTTTTCTGAAGCCAAGGTCTAGCTTATAGTAAAATAATAGTAACAGAAATGAAATGCCTTTTGTTAGGATAAGATATTACAAAACACTAAAGTTTGAGATGTTCTGAGTTCCCAATATTTATATGATTGGTACCTGGCTAATACTCAAAGCTCTGCTCTGAGAATCTCAGTGTCACAAAGTGGAGTAGGCCAGTACTGTAGGTTGGGTCCATGTCCATCTCCAACCATCAGCTCAAGTYGTAAAGTTGCTTATTTGCTGGAAGTCTGCATTCACATTCACAAATATAAGTACCAATACAAGCACTCCAGAGCAACCTATTTATTTAAATGCTAATGATTCAAACATAAGCTGAACAATAAACCTGTCAAGAAAAACAGACCTAAAACAATGTGAAGGGGCAGGTACTGACAAAAGAGATGGAAAGATTTCCCATGTGAATATAAATAAAATTGAAGACTAATAATTACTTTTAAAAGCCTTACTAGTTTGGAGATGCTGCCCCTCGAATGATAGATAACTCATTACTTATAACCAGCCTCTGGATATCTTGCTCACAGCAAACTGTTTAAATTATGTAGATCTTGGTCGTTTTTATCAGTTCTCTTTGTCAGATCATAAATACATTGTTTAATTTGGACTTTGCACCAAAGCTATCAACAGAAATGCATTACCAAGTGTGCTGCTTTATTGGCACGACTCAGGGACCTCAGCATAGTGAGAGGGATCCCAGCTACAGAACCTAAGTTAAAGTTACCTCCTGCCAACCCACCACATGCTAAATTCCAGTAAATTGCTTAATTAATGTAACAAATGCAAATGACATTCTAGTCTGCACTATGGGTAGCTGGAAACACCCTCACGTACATAAGCAAGAACACCTTGTCCTTTGACAGCGTGGCCTAGATTTTATCTATTCCTTTTTGTCAAAGGAGGGATCACTAAGAGCTCATAAGTGCACACCTCTTTTAAATTCTCCCATTTCATTGTACAGAAAGTATTTCTGCTTAACTATTTTGGTACTCTCATTTATATTCCCTATTTCTAGAAAGGTTCATGTTTAATACATGAACAGTTCCAAGGAAGTCAACGGGAAAATTTATGTTTAAAGTTAAGGGTGTGCATACATCTTTACAAAGTCGGACTGGACTTTCTATCCATCCCCAAAGCTTTTCTCCAGCTGTATCTGTCCAAACACATGCATCCGAAACACATTTCTAGCACACTAGTCCATTATTCCTCTGAGTGGAAAGTTGAAATCCACAATTTAGCTGTATGATCATCCTATTAGCAGAATATATCTTGCTTCCTTTCTCCTGTTTCTTTCCCAAAACACCGAGGACAGGGCATGAAGAAACCATTACAGTGGCTAGAGAAGAGCTTGCACACTCAGAGATGATTGCTGCTGCCTGGAGAGGAAAAGAGTGTGTTGGCTGTCRCTGTTGATTACGCTTTGATTTGGAGGTCTGCAGAGGCATCCACAGGTTCACTGCACAGAGGTGAGTGACCTGTTCTCATCCTGCAATGGCTTGCATTCACTTCCACCTGGTTTTCCATCCAAATCCATGATCTAAACATGAAGAGCTCTGTAACCTTTTGCCAGTCTTCTACACGTCTCATACTCCGGTCACTCATAGCTCTCTCGTGTCTAGCACAGTGATCGTGTTTAGCGCACTCCTCTTTTTGGTGTTAATGTTCCACTCAAAGCACCCAGAAAAATAAAATAACGTGGGCCACGGAAAAAAAGTAGCTGTGTATTTACTCTCTCAGTTTCATTTCCTCCACTGCAAAGGATGGGCTAGTCTAAGACTCCATAAAGATGTCTTGCTCAATAGAAAAGCACAACTGCTGCCTACGTGATGTTAAGCTATAAACTAACAGCATTTTTTGCTCTCACTTAAGCCAAGAGGAGTCTCTTGTGGTTATAGCAAGRGAATGAGAGACAAGCACTGGGCTACTCTTGGCTCAACTAGTTTTTTTGCTTGTGTTGGACATGTGGTAACACTCCCTTCATCAGATCCAAGGTCCTAAAAGTAATTTGTTTTCATTTAAAAACAGAAAAGGCAGTACTACTGTACTACCACACGTCCTGGGGAATGCTGCCCTATGGACAAAGTCTATCCCTGGGTTTCAGGATAGCTGCTTTGGGTCCCATAGTTTCCTCCCAAATCTCAAGCTCCTCAGACAAATATAAACACATTTTTTCCAACCTTTGCAAGCAAGTGCTATTGCTGGTTTGGCAACTACAACACCCAGCACAGTGCCATCGCCCTTACAGGGCCCTATCAGAGCCATGAGGACACAAAGATCTGCTCACATAGACCAGCCTGTGGGATGGTGYCTTAATTTGTCCTGCTCCTGTAATACATTAATTTCTTTAAAACGGGGTTAGTCAGAAAACTCTTACTCAAGCATTTTGCATCCAGTAAGCCGCACTTCCTGGTAGAGCTCATGTGAACGTGGTCTCTGACTGTGTYCTTACATTTTTATTGGAGAAGCAGTTAGGTAAAGTTGGTTTTCCAGAGCTACCAATACGTTTGTGAGTCCTCACAACCAAGAAATACCTGATTTTTCTACCCGCAGTTCCTCCTGCAAAGCATGTGAATGGTTATTGGGCACAGAGTCTACACCATGGCACCACGTATGCTGCCRTGTAGTAAGGGGACGTTTGCCTCCAAGCAAACAGTCTAGCCCGGGGGCAGGTGGCTGAACAGCAGAGCTTGTTTTAACTTGAAAACACCACTAAACCAGAGGTTTATGTGTGGTCAGGGCTGGAAAATCTCCGGGCCCATGTGCTTGGCCTGCCTCACCCAGCTGTGGGAGGACTTCCAGCTGTGGAGTAAGTCCTCCGCAGAAGTGTCTGCCCACGGATTGATGTGTTTAAGCACTAATTATTGGGCAAACTGTATAAGCAGTGGCAGGAGTGCCCCCCCCCCGATATCCAACTGGTGGAATTAAAACATAGCAGTCAAGAAGATTTTTGAAGGACAGCATATCTAGGCAAGGGCTGACATAGGCTGCTCAGTGGTTTTCTCTCTCACAGCCATTTCTAAAAAGGTAGCAAGATCCATAGTCATCACCTGGCATCAAAATTTATAGCGTATTAATTAACAAAAGAGAAAGAAAAAGCCCTTTCTCCTCCAAGTCATAGATTCTAGGCTGCCATTGAATGTCAGGAAATGTTCCCCTCCCAGCAGAGGATGTAGGTTAAAAGGTTATCTAATAACCTATTTTTAATCAACCTTTCTGGTTGGTTTTGTATTTAGAATAACTGCTCTAAATGATGGGTTTTGGTCTGAGAAAGTGTTTGCTTACCTGGCTCCTGAGCTCTAGTCATTATCTTTGATGTTCTCCTCAGAGTATTCCCAGAGCATGTGGAGGGGACCCATTGCAGCCTCACTAACTACACATCTGACCTTAAAAAAAAAAAATCAAAATCAGATGTTGCTCTTTATCTCTTCCAACTCCTCTCTACCCAACAGCCAAAAGTTTTAAAAGCCCTACTTAAGCATGTCTCCATTCCAGTGATGGAATATTCTTTAATATTTTAGAGCTCTGACTTCCACGTCTAAAAGTACTAATTAATCTCACCAGATAAAACCTGGCACAAAATGGCACAAGTGAGAATAGCTCCATCCTTCCTCACAGCAATCATGTGCCAGCTCGTCTTGGAGCTTGTAATGATTTACTGTAATAGTTTTAGGCCCATAATGGGGCCAATAACTGGCATCTGGAAGCTGTGAGGCTCTTTCCCAATGGATGCCATTCACATATAGTTATTTAATTAATTAACAGCTCCACTAGCATAAGCCAGTAAAGGGTCCATTAAAGTTTTTTTTTTTAACATCTTCCAAAGTAAGAACATATGCTGCACACTGCTTTTCCCTCGGAGGGTGCTTAACGTTGCAACCTGTTTATCTTATGACTGATTTTCCAATTCCACCTTAAGCAGCTGCTTTTCGCTTGCCTTTCGGATTCAGCGGCGCGCCGACTGCCTGGCGCTCGGCGGGAGCAGCCGCGGCGCGGGCTACCCGCACACACGCGCCGCAGCGCGAGCTGCCAAACCCCGGCACCGCGGCCTCCGCGCGGCCCCCGGCCGGTACGTGTGCCGCACTTTCACTTGCCCRTTTCTGTGCTGGCAAAAATAATGATAATAATAAGGTGGGGGAGTTCATTTGGAATAAGCAAAATATCACTGGGAAAAACGAATCCTACCAGACACTTGAGGGAGTTGGTCAAATTTGTAAAAAGCATTTGAGAGCCCGGTCCCATGTGAAATGTGGAAAAGCTATCAGGGGGCCAGAAAAGGAGCCAAAATGGGTTTGGTCTAGTTTCAGTGCTAAAGGATTTTGCTTTCCAGAGTATGAAGATTCCTATTCTTTAGGTTGAATTAAATGCAAATCAGAGCCTAATGCGACTGCTGATGGGTGCTGGCATGCAGCGGGGAGCAGGATGGTCCACAGACCTCCCTCCTCCTGCAAGGCAGCTGAAGCAGAAGAGGAGTGACTTCCCTCGGCCACTGTCCGCACGCAGCTCCTCCATGACCATGCAGCAGGTCTTGTCTAAGGAGCTGCCCCGTAGGGACGTGGTAGACGTGAGACGGGAGAACCTCCGACAAGGYGGTAACGCCGTTCAGCGGTAACTGCCGAGAAGAAGCACCGCTAGCATAGCGCGGCGTAGCGCTGGCTCCCCCGCGCTGCTTGATGATATATAGGACACGTCAAAAGTTACATAAGCAAAATCCTTTCCTCTGGCTTCGACGTGTTGTGTCGCTCCCCCTCCTGCTCTGCCTCCCTCCGGCCCTCAGCGCAGCCCTCTGGCTGCAAGGCTTTCCCGGCGTGCCACGAGCCTTCGGGAAACAGCGGTGCCCTGCCGTGGCTGTCGGCCCAAGTCCCTCAGCTGGTGCCTCATCCGCGTGGTCCAACGTGGCAGAAACCCAGGGGAATGGCAGCAAGAACTTGGTTTGCTGCTCTTGTGAGGGAGATGTCAGGTTTGCTTTGCTTAAATGTCAGGTGTGGATGAGTGAGGAGGCATCCTCGACTCACACTCTTGCCAAGGTAGCGAAACGCCTCAGGCCTGGCAAGCCAGAAAGCTTTGGCACCTGGCTCACTTCCAAGTGCAACTGGGCTTCCAAAACTGCTCTTCAGCCCAACTCCCCTAAAGCAACCGGCCCACCAGGGCTTCTGGAGCCCGGGGAAAAGCRCAATGAGTGGATCTGCCTGCTTACAAAATGCCATGGGAGTCGCTACTGCCTCGCAGGCAAACCAGGGGCTGCAGAAGAGATGGTCCCCACTTTTAGGCAATTGCCTCATGGTTAGCACTCTCCGGGAGGTGGCACACGGGCTGCATTTCGTCRCCCGTGGGAGGACGTTCAAACTCACATCTCCCACTTGCCCGTGCAACACCTTACCCGCGGTGATAAGGCACTCTCCCCAGGTAGAGGGAGAAGGGGAACCATGCTTTCCTTATTGTTTGGCCGAACATGGCTCTATGWCCTGTAATTTATACAAAGTCTACAAGCAGTCCCTGAAGCAGGGGCCAGAACTCAGGCTCCCTCCTCCCCGGTAAGTGCCATAACCAATAGGCCATGCAGGGTCACCTCAGCTAACTTCATATATCAAGTAGCTAGATACCTAGATGTCTCACGCAGGCAGCAGAGAAACAGGCATTTCTCATCCTGAAAGGAAATGAATATCTCTCTGGAGTTCCTCTTCTTTTCCGCTGGCAGTGAACGGAGCCTGGGGTGACTAACAGTGTCTTTGAAGTCCAGTTGTTCAACATCTAAATTAGGGCAGATGAGTTCCCCCTTTCCTCTCTCCACACCTCTCTTGTGTGCTCCTATCCCAATGAACCTTTCACATTGCTGCAGCTCTAACGAGAGGAACTGGRAGCACAGGGTAACCCTGACCCCATGCTGAATGACCAAGAGTTTAGGGGSTTAGGAGGCTCGTCATGGAAGGGAACTGCAGGCTCAAACCATCTCTAGAAGTACTCCTGCTACCTTGCTGAGCATGCAGAGGAGATTGCRTGACATAAGAACTCCTTTCCCAGCTGTATTTTAACAGACAAGAGTGACCACTCCTTGGTTCTTTGTGATAGGTGCTGTATACACCTATCTTCTGCAAAGAAATGATAAAACATTATTAATTAATGTTATTCAATACACTGTGGGTGGTTTCTGCTTTTGTGGCAAGCAGAGCAGATACAAACCTAGTTTGACTTGCTATTTCGTTTTGATGATTTGTACTGCTCCAGTACTCCAGTGAGTATGCTCTTTAAAAATGAGTCAGGTTTAATGCTACTCATCCTCAAAATATGAGAAGTATCTCATAGTAGCCATGACTTCAAGTTTCTTGGTTAGTGTTCATGTGCAGATAACAAATTATCTCAAGATGGAATGAAGGTGAAGCACACATATGGGCAACTTAAAGTAAAACTTTAAGACTCATACATAAAGTCACACTTGAAAAACATACTCAAAAATTCAAACAGGTTAAGATCAAAAAGCGCATTCTGCAATAAATATATTCCTGAGTAGACTTTATTTCATGAGAAAAATCCATATTCTGTCATAAGTCTCAACACAATTTTCTTGATCAGCTATGATCATAGATTTTGACCTCTACAAGGTCATAGACAAGTCCAAAGACCCAGGATGGGACCTTTGTATGCCAAATTCCTACCTCCACATCTTGCCTTTAAAGCAACCTTCCATTTCTCTTCTATGTTTAAAACACATTGGGCTGAACTTATGAGAATATTAAGAGGTTCTTTGGTTCTCTGTTGTGGAAGAAAATTCAGTCCACATCCTGGGAAATTCCTGGGATGCAAACACGATGTCAAAATTTTCTAGTTCTAGTAGTGTCACAGGAGGACCAGAGAACATCCTTAAAATCACAGAGTAGTACTTTCACTGGACATACGCTGTACAACATAGAAAGGAAACTCAAAGGATTAACAGCCATCAGTGGATATATCTCTAGCTGTACACATATGGCAGTTCTACAGAAAATGGATTAGAAATAAAGGATATGAACCTGCAAGGAAAAAAATACAGTGCAGCCAAGAATGAAATCATAAGAGAAGTATTACACCTGAAATAATACAAAATTTTATACAGATTCTTTGTATTATATGATTGCCTATTTGTATGGTTGCAATATGTAGCGATCCCTCAATAAGAGATCAATCCCACAATGTTTTGGGTTTTGTATGCATGGCTCGTGCTCCAAAGCTTACAGTTCAAGAGCTATTTCTTGCAAGYGTATCCACATGATTGCATTGTGGATGTGTAGAAATCCAGTCCCAGGCTTTAGCCCAGAACAGTTATTTAAATAAGAAACATCTTTATTCTTCCAGTATTCATTATTAAAACAAAACACATTTATTATGCATTTTAACAAGATCCATGCATTCCCTAGCTAGCTGTGCTTCATTGCCCTCTTATCTCAAAAGTATTTCCTAATGTCAAACCTAAATTTTCTTTGCTGCAAATGAAGTTGGTTCCTTCTTTCCCTGTCCCTCAAGGGCCATGCAGAAAGATTTATCACTATCCTCCTTACAATAAACTTTAACGTATTGCAAGATTTTTATCATGTCTCTCCTTTAGACTCTGCTGTGCCCAGACTAAACAAACAATCCTTTCAACATTTCCTCCTAGGCTGTTCATCCTCTGGCTCTGATATTTCTAATGTCTCTCTCCTGGACTCTCTCCAGTTTGTCTACATTTTTCTTACAGTGCAGTGCCCAAAACTGGACACTGTATTCCAGCTGAGGCCTCACCGGTGCCAAGTAGAGTAGAATAATTATCTCCTATGTCTTAGGTTGCAGTCACACATCCTGTTCTGGCTGCAGCTGAGCTGGGTGAAGAGTTTATTTCTTTTAGCCCACTCCAGCTGCTTATCACCACCCCTCAGCTGCAGGCTCTCCCCCTCCCAGGTCAAGCAGCATAACCGCTGTATAATTGCTCCCTAACACAATCTGGGTAAACAATCCAAGTCAGAGTCAACAGTTCAAACAACAGGTCTTTTCTAATCGTCATTTTAGCAGAACCAGGTAAAGCTAAGGTATATGCAGGCATGAAGAAGCCAAAAGCTCTGGTGGGAGGCAATGATGAGCCGTGGGGTTGTGGACAGCAGCTTTTGCTGCAGGAGTGACAGCAGCCAGAATAGGATGTATGATCTCGGATTCAGCCACTCTCAGGCCCGAGTCCCTTTCTGCCTCACTGCTGCCCAGCCAGGAGGTCCCCTTTTTGCCTTCCTCCTCCCAAAGTGCGGCAGTTTGCACTTAATTGTCATATTTATAACGTTTTCCCAATTACCGTCRTCATTCTGAATTCAGATTTTGTTGTCTCAAGTAAGACCACCCCAACCCGAGGTATTTTATAAGCCCATTCACTTTTCTCACAGCTAAGCTGATTATAAGAAGGTTGAGCAGGGCAGGGAGGCTGGCAGAAATGTCCTGAGTGTGGCAGCAATATGTTCATATCTGCCCCTACAAGTTTTCGCCCACCTCTGCAGGCACCTTAGAGTGATAATACTTTGTTTCTGCTTACAGCATTGCATGGAACAAGATCATAAGGCTTATTAGTGTCACAGTATAAATTTCCTTTACTTTTCCCCATTTATCCTCTCCTACCRGGACGTCATGCAAGCTTGTCACACTGGTAGGAGTAATACAAATGAACGGTTTGGAAATACTGCACTGACTAGACTGGAGATGAGTATTTCTTTTTTTACCTTATAGCTTCTGCAAAGATACGATGGAGAACTGACTTGGCTGCTGATCAGTCTTGCAAATCCTCCACTCGGCTGCAGAACAGAGTGTTTCCCACTCCGAGGAAAGAGCATTTTGGAAAACAGCAATCCTGAGATGCTCTTTTCACAAAACAATTAGCACAAGTTGAGGACTTAGAACATTTCTATTCTAACCAGAACCACGAGGTGCAGTGAGACCATTCAGGGAGCCCGAGGGATGACCTCCCACAGCTGATGTTTCATTCCGCAATCTGATGGAGTTAAAGTTGTTCTGTTTTATTATCTTCAGGTCTGAGCATAGCTGCATCCCACCCTTCGCATATCTGTGTGTCCTTTCCCTGTCCATCCTCATTCTCTATTTTTTCCCTTTCTTGCCCACTTTTCCATTCTCTCTCCTTCCTTTGAAATTTTCCTCCATCAGTTTCCTTCTTGTTTTCTCAGACTCCCCTCTGTCACTTTGCCATTCTCCCGTTGGCACCAGCAAGCCCCTATGAACCGCACACATGCACCGGTCTGCCTGGGCACAGCTGTGATGACTCTGTTCATGCTGCAAATCCTGTCTATTTTCTCAGGCTCTTTGGAAGTGGGAGGTTAGGTAGTGAGAGCTGATGACAGCATGAAGTAATAGGAGTAGAGATGAGGTGAAGTTCTTGTTCTGTCTTGAACACAGACTGCCAATCACGCCATAATAGATGGTGGTTCTAGGCAGGGAACAGCTTTTCAGCCCACCAAAATTGGACCATTAAATGGAATTTCCTCTATGGGCTAATCAGGATTTGAACCCATTTCTCCAGAGATAAAAGGCACAGCTCAATCTCCTGATTTGCAAGGTCATCTGGAATACAAATCAACTTTCATGTATTCATTTGAAATGTTTTTTTTATGTAAGAGTTTTTTTTTTTATCTGCTTGTTAGTGCCTTGTGCCTAAACTAGAGCTGTGAAGTGACTTTTTCTCACTCCAGGCTAAATAAAGTACTGTACTTTTTTATAAATGTCCTAAGCTTTGCCAGAACGCTGGCAGTGAAAGAGGCTGGCAGGAGACAGGCACCGTCTCTGTTCTGTATCACGGAAGTGAGCGCGAGGACTCTGGCCAGTGCCTCCCATCCGCGGGAACGCGACCAATTACCGCGCGCATGATGTCATTGGATGGCAAGAGCACTTCCCGCTCCGCTCTCCCYGCTCTGCCAGCTCCAGCCTTCAGTGTATTTTCCTCAGTCTGGTCCATGTACTGTAATAATTAAGTCAACTGGAAAAAATATTGAAGAAAAGACCGAGGAAAAACAGAGTGTAGGGGCAGCTGGAGCCAGCAAAGAAGGCACACTGAGAGCTATAAAGAAGCTTTGTGCAGCAGCTTCTCTCAACTTCAGGATATTTAGTTCCACAGGAGTTGGAGAAGATGGGTAATAAGCTGGCCTTTATTTTAAGGGATATCCCTTGTCGTCTCAGCTGCATAAAGATCAGCCTTTGGGGAATGTGGAAACAGTGCTAACAGTATCTCTCTTTCAATACCTCTCGCTGCTCACTCCATTGAATGGCCTTGGTCCAGCTAGCGGGAAAACGCCTTCCATCCCGAAACGGCCATCAGGCTCTGACGGAAAAGAGGTGATGAAAAGAGATTACAAGTGATGAAGCGAAGCAATAATTTATCTACAGATCTATTACCGCCGCACTCAGATGCCTGCTGAGGAACAGGGCCCAGTTCTGCTAATTCCCGCGGGTTAGGAATACGCTCGGGGGCTTTGCCTGCCCCGAGGAGTTTATTGCGTGGGCGGGGAGAGCACCGCTGCTCGGCCTCGTGCGAGGGAACTGCCCCAGCAGCAGGACGCACGAGGCAGGCGGCAGCAGCCTGGGCCGCTCCAGAGGGGAAGAGGAGCCGGGGCCGAAGGCCAGGCAGCATCCTCACTGCCCCACAGCAACCAAGCAGGAGGAGCAGAGCAGCTCGGGGACGGCAACCTGRGACAGCCACAGGCCACATCACCAGTCAGAACATACACACCTAACTGCTCACAGCGCTGGCCGCCGGAGCTGCCTACCACGTACTCACTGCAAGTCGATAGAGCCGAATGGCTGCGCGCGATTTAGGAATACATACACATCTGCAAACCGGCTCTGTGGTACTGTGCACAGGTTCAGTGCCGATTATGCCTATCTCACTGTTTTAGCTAAGTTTTACAGGTGACGGGGCAGAGCTGAGCTTTGAGGAAGGACTGGAAGAAAACGCAGTCTTACAGGCACTGAGCAGAAAGTCTCGGGGAGCAAGGTGTTAAACTGATCAAAACGCAAGTTTAAAATTTTTCTTGGAAAGAAATTCAAAATGCAGTTGCCTTGAATGCATCACAAGGGAAGGCCACTCGAACTGCTCTGTTGTGCTAGGCAAGCCAGCAAATGTTCACACTTCCTTTTAACCACAGTCACCTGCACACAGCGAACGTTTTACTACCCTCAACCTTTTCCTCCCCAAACCCATGCTTTTCTGTTCTGCCTCCATCACAAAACTGGCTGCAAATCATGTCTCAAGTCTGATGTGACAACGATGAAGARCAAAAAAACACCAGGCTGCTGATGGGGGCTCTGAGTGACTGGGACGTTGCGGGTAGCTGGAACGTGCTAAGACTGAGAGACAGCAAAGGACACAGACTTCTTCAGACGAAAYTGGAAAGGTCCATGGGGACTGCTCTGCCGTATGGAATACTTTGCAGATCTTCCAACTCATAAAATGTAAAGTGACATTAAGTGAAATAAGCCACTTTACAATTCAGTTATAAGCATCTTCAAGAACCAGATGACCAAATTATAAATTGTTTAATAAAATAGAAGTTCTTCTTGTTCTAGAAGGTTTCTTTTCAATGCCTACTTCAGATTTTCATTTAAATGTATTGTGACCAGTGCAATTAGCATCTGCCTCTATCTCAAGATCGTCTAATCAAGCACTTGTGGGCTGAGTATTTCACATGTGCAAATAGTAGTATCGAATTCTTGTGCATTTCATCTTCCATTTCCACTCAACAGAAATATAAAAATGTGGCAACAAGGGCTAGACATAAGAATATAATAGGTAAAACTGGCCTGGAATAAACGTAGGCTGAAAATCAGAACCAAAGTTGGGACTAACTTTACTGCAGGAGCACAGGAGAACAAAACAAGTAGAGAGAAAAAGGAAAACAAGCAGAGCTAACTACTTTTAGAAAAGGATTTTGCTCCTGTAATGAAAGGGATTACATAATATTTGTCTGCAGCAGTGAAGGGCCGAACGCGGTGACCTCAGATATCCCTTCCAGCCCCTTGGGCACACGGACAGCATTATGCAGAGCACAAACAAAGCACCTGACCCTGCTCTCCTGCTGCCTCTGGACCTGACAACGCAGGCTGAGGTTTATGGGCACGAGAGCCAACTGAAGGTTCTCCGAGCGTTACCCACACTTCTTAATGTGTGGATTTAGGGAGGATTTAGGCACCTCAGTTCCAGGGGTGCCAAAGAAAATGCTTCCTAACAACCATCATTGCCTAATCTCTAAGGGGCTCTTCTGGTCAGCTTGAAAGCCTGAGCAGTCTCCCACTTAAATGCCTCTGCACTCTAGATTCAGGCCAAATACTACAAGTGACTTGAGGAATCACTGGAAGGACACGCTTGGAAGAACCCTGACAAAAGCCCTCCCCACCTTTTGTGTGCTCAGGAGGCAGCAGAAGTGCACTGCAGGTGCTGCTCAGCCTAGAGCCACTGGCTGTTTCCTAAAAACCAGTGAGCCATGCTCAGTTTGGCACCCACCAGAAGAGGTTCCTCCAGGACGAAGAGCCTAAAGGACACCTTGCCTAATGGGCAACCCTGCAGCAAGGGCTTGAAGCATCAGAGGGGAAGAAAGTGGCGCAAACTCAAACGTAGCCCACAGGCTAAACCTCACCATCACCTCCTCCACCTCCCCCTTCCTGTTTCTCATGGATTACTCTTGCATACTGCCTTTCTGACTCACTCTCTGCATAGGAAGTCTAAACGTCCAACCCAGGTGACCTGGCTTGCCCTGCTGAAGCCAGTCACATCGTTTTAGCTATTGCAGTGATTAATGGGCACCAGAACTAGGTAGCCTCTATCCTAAGCTCAGCTCCTTAACACAGCCTCCCCAGAATAAGATGACTGTTGCAATTAACAGCACTGCGACTAACCAGATAATAATAGTTTCCACTTGCGCTGCACAGATTTTACAAGCATTTCAAGATGATACAGAGCTTCAAAGGGCATTGTTTTCCCCTGCAATCGAAGGAACAGCATCCATGAGTCCCATGTACTGGATTCATGTGTCAGCAGTTCACCAAAAACAGTTTCCCCCTTTGTGGACACAGTCTTCGTCTCTGCTTCAGAGTGCAGCAATCGCATTGTGTCGCTCAGTCCTCAGAGTGGCTGGTATTCAGCAGAATACAATATCCCCTCTTTGGTGTTTTGTGTTGTCGCTCTTGTATGGCCTTTGGGGAAGAAATGGGTGTTTCGAGTGCCTGCAGAAACGCAGCAAGAGCTGTTGTTCCTGCTGAGCTCCTGCGGGCGACGTGGAACAAGCCGGCTCCAAAGCCTCTCTCACAGCAGCGAGATCCAGCCGAGCGGCTCCTGCCATGCTTGCRACTGCGCCCCAGCATGTCCCCCCCGCATCCTGAGATGGCATGGTCAGAAGAAGCTTGCGGCCGTCCACCCCGCAGCCCAATAGGCCTGCCCTGCAAAGCAGAAGACCAGCTATCTCTGCTGGATAACATCAGCTAAATTACTATTAAATGTAGGCATGCAAGCAAAGGCCTCTGATTAGGCAACCATTTCAGCAGAGGCCCTACTGCCTTCCTTTGACACTGCCATGCATCAGTCCAGCAGAGATCCTCAGAAGAGCGCAGTAAAAGCCAAGACGCAAGGGAGCTGACCACCCTCTTGCCTCCATCCTGACCCTCTCAGTCCAGATTGCCTCCCCTTCCCTGATGGAAATGGAGCATAATATGCACTCTCCTAATGTAATTTTGGCCAGCAGCTATTGCTTGAAAGCTTTGTGGTGGTCTGACACTAAAAAATCATCAATCTGTAAAGAAAGTAACACTTTTCTAGAACACAATCACACTATCTTGATAGAAAGAGCTTGTACCAGCATCATTCAGCACATACCTAGTGATGGCAAAGAAAGAGAGTCATACTCAAAAGAAGGTCCTGGCTGCTCACAAAGAAGTTTACTCTGTGATCCTTCGTACATCAATCTTGTGGTTCAAGACTGTTTCTGTTTGCAATACATAAATACATTCAATACTTCTTGGTGCAATACCTACCTGGTTTATACCACTAAGATGTAACTTCCACTTTGTGACCAGGTGGAAAATGTCTAGCAGGAAAGCCAGTTATGTGCCCAGTTTTCACTGAAAAGTAAGGGGAAGTAGAAATTTGAGCTTAATTTGAGCTACCTTCATGTGAAAAGTCCCTAACTGAATTCATATTTGGCAATCAAAGGCCAGCAACCAAAACTACTTCCCCATTCTAAAACTCCTATGAGCTTCAAACCCAACAAACATCTCACTCTTTTCTTCCCCTCTCTCTCTAACCACACCATCCAGTAGCAGCATTCAGTGGAATGGGAATGAGAGGCCACTCTGTGTAAATTAAATTTAGGACTTCTTGAGGATCTTAGGTCTATTTCGAATATATGTTTTACTGGGAGCTGCCTATGTTAATAGGTATTCAAAAGTTCAAAGCAGTTTGTTAATCAGAGGAGCCTTTCTAATATAATCTGTTGCCATGCAAGCCTGCAGAGAAATTAATACGGATGAAAAGAAATAGTTGAAATCTTCAGGTCCCTGACAAGATCAAAAGTAGAAATTGCACTATTTATCTGGATTATTTTCTTCCTGCATCTGAATGGATCAACACTGAAGACAGAGCCCTTGGAGCAAAAGTTGTTGCTATATCATTGAGATTCCAGAGGCTGCAGCTATCATCCTATTGCATATCCTTGGGAAAGTCCATACTGAAAAGACTGTATTGTGCTGAAATGCTTGAAAAATTATTTGGGTTGTGGCATGCAACAAACATCTATTCATTAAAGTCTTGCAACTGTGACCCAACCCTTCATCTTGCACAAGATCTATAAAAAAGGCTGAGTGACTATAAATGTGTCCCTTGAAGCAAATTATGGAAGACATTATAGGAAGACGCRTTTCCAGCCAGCTTTTCCAGCTTAATGAATTCCTTTCAAGGATGTGTGAAAGCTCCATTGAGACCAATGGTGAGTATCCTTGGACTCCTCTAGCCAGATTTTATAAGGGGTCCCAACTATTGCCTTTTTTTTTCTATTTTCAGAGAGCAGTTAGAAAATAATTTGAAATGGAAATGCTACAGTTCAAACACTTGTCACTGTGAGAACAGACCTAACTGATCCATGAAGAACCAGCAAAAAGCTTTTGGACAGATTCAGTTGTATCACAATAACAATCAGCATGCAGATCATTAGAATTTGTGCGCTGCCCAGTTTGGAAATGATGGGAAAATATTTTCCTGTATCTTCCATATTAAAAAAATATATATTTCATTTGTGCACAGATATAGTCTTTTAGTGTGTTCCTACAGACATCAGCTATGCATAAATATGACATGAGTATACTAAGAGTCAAGGAAGACTTTTCATCAGATGAAATAAATACCTGCATGCTACCTTCTATTTATGATACCTCTTGCAACAAAATAACTATACATTTACTGTGGTATTAATTGTATTTACACACTTTCTAATTTTCCATTAAGATGGATAGAAAGAGAATAATCCATAGTATTTCTCTGCATCCTAGGTGAAGGCTCTTCCAGCAAATCATTACTTCAATCGCTCCTGCCTAAGATGTGAGGATGAGTGGAAGAAGCGAAGGAGACAAACTCTGAACTATATGGAGGGAACCCACAGAGGGCAATGAACGGGAGAAAAGGGATGTTCCATCCGGGAAGGAAAAGGCACAGGACAACRGGGAAAAAGATCATAAAGAAAGAGAATGGTGTACAATATACAGAGAGAAAGGATGGAAAAATATGAGTGGAATTAAAAACAGGGAAAACAAATGAAGTTTCAGCTGAAAAATTTATCACAGGTTCTTTATTTTTGTGTCTTCATATCTAATTGTACTAGAATATCCTGATATTCAGCTTTTCTATTAGGTGCTAGAGGAAGCCACTGGGCACACAGAGTTAACACAATATTACATACACTAGCACGTTTCAGACAAACTGCATATGCTGTATTGCACATCATCAGGTTAATTCTGTAACTACTGTCTACATACTTCTTTGCAGTGCTAGGTGAGTGTTAAGCATCGTTATTATTCAAAGAGAAAAACATACCAAAATCAGTGTGTCACCACATGTAGCGGAGGTCAACATACTGGCTAAACAGATGCCATTACTTGCAGCAAAGAACTATATAGTCTGTTGTCCGGCTTTCCACTGAGTTGCCAGCTTGAAGTGTTTTTGTCTTTACTGCTAAGGCCTAACACATAAAGCATTTATAGAGAAAGGATTTCTTACACATCAGGAGTATCTTGCTACAGCCTACATTAATGGATGACATGTGAGAATCAGTCCTTCAACCAGGTTGGAAACCCAAGCCATAGATTCTACGCGTTTCCCTATTTTATTGTTTTTCAGACCATAGACGGAGGAAAATTAATTCCCCATATAATTCCATTGAAATCTAGTACACAAGCTGAGGGACTGCATTTATTTAAGTCTGTACCAATATTTATGAGATGAATTTTGGCCAGAATGTGTTGGTTGATGGCCCTTTACTGGGAGATGAACTGGACTGCTTTAGTGAGAAGACTCCCCAGCCACTGCCAGTGATGAAGAGGGGAGTGGGGAAGAGGAAAGAGAAGAAAAGGACAGAACAGAGCATCAAGACCACAACAATTAATGGTTAGTCAGGCAGAAAAAGAGAGAATCACAGGATGGCGATTCTAGCATTTTAAATCATGTGTTGTGGGGTTTCAAAGTCTAATCAATGGCTGCATCACAACGGGCTTATATACTTGCCATCATTTAAAAAACAAGAACTTGCATTAAATTGTTCTGCTGGAGCAATAAGAGTCATACTATTGACTTCAGTGAAAGCAAGAACAATACATGTGGCACAAWTTTTTTTAACCCTTACTCACTTCAGATTCAAGAAGTACACCTGCCTTTGGTACCGTGGCCCCAGAGACCTGCATAGYTGAGAGTAAGAGGTAGTTCATGTCAATACAGGGGCGATGACTTGGTGACATTTGAAAGTAATTAGAGAGAACAGAGCTAGAAAGAGGCTGAAAAGGATTATAAAGGAAGGGAGGGAGCATGAAAAGAAAGTGCAGTTTGCTCTTCACAGAAAGCAATGTAAGGAAGATGTAGACCTTTCAAGTTTTGCATTTCCTGGAGACAAATTTTCAATCTACCTTTCTGAGATATTTAAAAGTTGCTAAGGTTGAAGAATATACCTCTTTCAAGATACAGATTTTCTACAGTTCTTTAATACAGAGTTATAAAATATAACGCCTTAAACAAAGTGGATCACAATGCAAAAAAAAATGCCTTTTGAAACTCTCAGCAAAGTGATCGASAGTGGATAATGGTTTCTTCAGCTCTCTACAGAGGGGAAGCAGTTCATAAGCACGTGGCAGTCTCATGTAAATGTATCACAATAACAGAGTCAGCACAGGATGCCTTGACTTTCTTTATTTCAGTAGTAAATACTACTCATTTAAAAATATTATTATACTTCAGTTTGTTACAAATGTTTGTATTTGTAAAAAATAGTATCTTTAYGTCTTCTGTTTACTCAGACAGCAGTTGGGTCTCAGAGACTGCCACCTCTTCTTTGCATTTAGGCCTTCCTACAATAACCTGTAATTTTTTCACCTCCAAAATGGATTACACAGTARTTTAGGACAAGCTGTAAGGGATCTTTCAAACTACTGGTTTGTGGACTGCAGAGAGCTTTTGACCACTGTGCATATAACACTCAAGCTCCACACATTGCTTTGGATACCTCCTCATTTCTAGGTACAATTCACATTTTTAGAGATATGCTGTTAAACCTTCAGTAATCTGGAACTCCACTTAAACACTGTGTCTCCTTTAAAGTTGAGTTCTAGCTGTAAGGAGCCCGTTYTTTCAAAATTGACAGGTAAGTGTTTTTGCCTTGAACATTAAAACCAGCCCGTGGTACATTTCAGGATTCTTAAGTCCCAACCTTTTTAGGTGTTATTGTATTTATTACACCTTTGCATTTGCTTGGTTGGTTTGCTCATTTATTGCTGGATACGGGGGCAGGATGAGTTCTAGCTTCTAGCTGAACTTCTATGAAAGGCGGAACACCTTCTGCGTTTTAGGCTTAGGACATTCCTGGTTTTACAGATTAAGCATAGACTTGCCAGGGAACTCAGGAGCGCTGCAAAGCTTTTCTTCTACATTAGTAGAAGCAAGCAGCATGAGCCCTCCAACTGCAGGCAATAGGGTTATACAGCAATGCCATCTCCTCCAGCCCAGTCAAGCTGAGGCTGAACCCAGAGATGCTGTGTAAGAAGGTTAATAGGAAAATGTGTGTGTCTGAAAAGAGAATTTTCCCTGTTGCTATAATARCTACTACGCCTCCTTGGAAAAAAGCAACATATTGCGGTATTTTGATCAGGAGCTTTTTTTTTTTCTGTTTTTTTCCCAAGCACTATTGCCAGCTCCAAATGTTCAAAAACTATAGTTTGACCTCCAAATCACAAGACTATCCATAAAATAATAAATGTGGAGCTCTTTTCCTTTGCTTTCTGCTTTTTGAGTCATTAGGGTGCACCTGGGTCACATTTGCAATCTTTATTCTCYAACCATTAGGTCTAGAAACTTACTTCTTTAAAAAAAGAAAGAGGGAAGCTGAGTTTCTAACCTCATTACACAACTCTAGGAGCTGGAGTGTAAGTGAAACATCAAACATCACAAGACTTATGATAAAATCATGAGAGCTGACAACATCAATTTAGAGTAGGAGGTGGGATAGTARGGGAAACTCAGGGCAAATGAGTTTAGTTTTCATCTTAGTGTTTTTATAGGCTATCTGCTTTTATCTTTGATCAGAAGTTTGCAGTGGCARTTCTTTCTTCATGTATGACTTGCATGACATTAAAAGGTCACTTCTGCATGCCATTTGCTAACTGCATCTTTCTCGCCGAGAGAACATGAAMAGGTAGAGGGACYGCTGCTACACCTGGTGCTAGCATCACAGCAAAGAGGCATTGTGGAAGCACAGGTCGAAASCGCACGGTTGGAAAGGTMCTGAGAAGGATTCCAGTCCCCTGCTATGTGWATATTTTCTCACAGCTACCATGTTTATTGTCTGAGTGAGGAATTTTGTACCCATCAAATTCATCATTCATTTTGAAACAGGTGTTTGGAAAGCATTGATTGCCACATCTTCTATATCTCAAAATGATCTTAAGAAAGAATAACAYGGAAACTTCAAAATCGATGCATAGTTAAACCTTTCACTAGAATAAAGTAGCTGTAATTAAGCCAAGTAATTAAAAGATCATTATGATTATAGGTCAGCAGACTGGCCAGATCAAGAATTCAGGTCAGTCTTAAGCAAYGCCAAAGTGGTATCAGTGACAAAGTGGCCAGCTGTCCCTCCACTACTACTACTAGTTTGCAATCCACGCTTTTACAGTTTGAGATCCTCCAGTTGGGCAAAGCGACTCGTGGGCTCACAAGTCCRCTCAGATATCTGCAACGTGTTGTCATCAGCAGGTTTCTTGGTCACCCACCTGCTGCCGCTGGCCTGGTCTGTCACTGATCTGAAAAATGCTCAGGCCACACAGTTGCCAGCCAGGAGTCAACTCCGGCATGATGAACACTCCTGCTCTTTTGTAATGACCCAGTGATTTAAGGGAGGACGTAAGGCTGGCTCAAATGGCTCGTTCACTTTGGCTGCTTTGCACAGCTCCAGTGGTGTGAGGCAAGCAGAGTGCACAAGCCAATTTGGCACGACAAGCTGAAGTTTTTTTAAATGACGTAATGCTGATATTATGTATCCTCGACTCATTAAACAGGCTCCAATATCTGCATGGGACCGCGCTCTTTAATTAAAGTTCCTGGATGAGCAGGTTAGTGACTGGAAGGAGAGATACAGCCCCAGCGTGAACGGAGCAAGGYGGCCTCGTGGCTCGGCAGAGCGGCTCTGCTTCGCCCAGCAGCGCCCCGGCAGGAGCAGACCCCCTTCTCCCCCGCGTCGCCCAGCCCGGGCTCCGCGCTCAGGTCCGAGGGCACGAGGGCCCTCAGCGACAGAGCATTTCTGCCCTCCTTTCATCCCCATCTCTTACTGCTGAGCGACAATGTTGGCACTGCTCACATCGAGCTGTAACTCTGCACCCTGAACTACAAGCAGCACCAGGGCAGCAGAGGGAGGCAGAGATTGATGGGGTGGGAAAAACTCCCTTAAGCCCTCTGTTTTCTTTGTCACAAGTATATATCAAACAAGGAATTTTCCCCACAGAAATGATGTTAAGCCAGAGTTATGTAAAGAAATTAAGAGAATATTATAATTATCCCCCCCAAAGCATTACAAAGCCAGGAAATTCAGGTTAGGTATACATGCAAAATCTGTCATTCAGACATCCAAGTAACCTCAAGTTTGCTCTCAGGTGATATACATCACCAGGTGTAACTTGCAAGCATGACAGAATTTCAATATTCGTAGTCCGAACTTAGAAAAAAATCCACAGTTTTTAAAGATAAATTAGCTTTTAAAATACATTTCAGTGTATTTTTGTTCCACGTATTGTGACAGGGCCAGGGTTTGACCCTTCCAACCTTATGCGGGTGCCTTGGTGTTCAGGCTCATTTGGTAGATGCCATCTTTCTATCAAGCCCTATTGCAGAGGTCAAAGAAGGAAATGCACTGTCATCCTTGTCTGCTTTCTTGGGGGAGCCTTGAGGTTAGCCTTCTGGATTTAAAATCTTACCGCAGAGACAGAAAACAAGATTGGCTAACCACAATGACTCGACTCAAAGAACTGGCAACATTGACATAATGTAGGCATTCCTGAAAATCTAAAAGCAGAGCCCTGACTACTTTTTTTTTTTTTTTTTTTTTTTTAATAACTGGCAATCCAAAAATGTAGGGCAAGAAAACTCCATCATCATCTCAGAATTTTATTTCAGCTAACATCAATCTTCCTTCTCCTCAGAGAAGCTGAATTATGCCGATAAATCAGTACTGTTAGATCAAACAAGCTGAATGTAAAAAGCTGAGGGAACAGAATTTGTATTGTATACCTGACTTACTGAGATAAAGGAAAACTGCTCATAAAGTTAAATCTTAAATAAATATGAACGCTTAGCAAGAGTACACAGGAAAAAGGGAAATACTACAATACAAAATTTGTAGAGGCCTCTGATTAAATGTACAATCAAGTGGGACGTGGACTTAGGATTCCCTATATTTAAAGGGCTGCAGCTCTTCTAAGCATAGCTTCAAAGCAGCTAAGTCGGACATAAGGACAGGACAGCAATCGTGCTGTGGAGCCCTGGAGCGCGTACTCAGCTGGTTGGATTTTGCAGCTCACACTGCTCAAACACCACTGCTGGTGGCACCTGAACAAGCTTGTTTAAAGCACCTGCATAAACCAGGCTGCTCCAGCACAGGCACTTCGGGACTCCCTGCCCCTGGGGACTGCACGGCAGTGGCTGAAAATGGGATTTCCCTACCCTTCTGGTGGACAACTCCTTCATGGTGAAGACAGCAGCAGCAAACTGCAAGCTCCTGAGTCACTGATGTGACTATTAACTTCCCTATTAGCCTAAAGTGCTGTATGTTAAAGACACCAGACTCTGAATGGCTGAGCTTTGAGACCAGCAAATGTTTGCTTCAGCTGATCATAATATAGTTCGGTAAAAGTTGGGGGCTGAGAGCTCCAGCAGCTGAGGAACAGGTACACATGGAAATATTTACCATGTTAGTCTTGTATCAACCCTGGTGAGACCCTGAAGGTCTAGGTACTCTTTTCACCATGTGGCATGCCGAGGACCTCCTGGCTCCCATCAGACACATCTCTTCCACACAGATCCCTRCATTTGCAGCACCCCAATCACCTCCGGCAGCTTGGTGGAGTTTTAGGTGCACCCGTGTACTGGGACATGGGTTCTGAATGCTCCAATACAATCTTTTTCAAGATTGCAACATCTGTAGGAACAGGATGTCTCACTGCTTTGCAAATATCCTGAAACAACCCTTAATCAAGGCAAATACTAAGGTAAGAATAAAGAACGGAATGTGCATACACATATAGACAGCACATGTATTAGATTTGGAGAAACCAGAAAGAAAAGCATGCTTTTCTCTTCCTGGACTGCTGAGCAGATCCAGGAGGGCTGTCTCTGTTTTGTCCAGCTAGCAAGCTGTGAACTGCTTGTGGCTAGCATCCACCAACCCCATACAATGATTTTTATCGTGGTTTTCCCAAGGAGGGCCTAGATATGAAAAACTGAGCTTCCCTTAATGTAGAGCTCACAACAGATCTCCTCTACTCTACTCCTACGGAGCAAGGGAGGTATGCACTTGTCTCTGGAAAGCAACTCAAAAAGGTGGAAAGCGAGTAAGAAGGACTCGAGGTTACCCATCCGTTCACTTGGGACTTGTCTGATTTCCCTGCACAACAGGATACAGTAGAGTTGGAACAGGTCTATTAGATCATTGGGTAGATATTATTTGAAGAGCAGGATTAGTATCTTCCCACAGCCATCCACAATGAAGAATGCTTCAGTTGCCAAAATAATCCTGCGCTGAATAGCAAAATCCACAGGTGGCAAGCAACTCTTAGTGAATTTGCTTTCTGGGGTGTTTATTAACTGTACGTATTTAACACTAGCACCATTCTCTCAAACACACTAGCACAATTTTTTCTGTGGTGCCCTACTGCCTGTTGGCCTAAGGAATCAGCATCCTGGGTTCCGTCCCAAAAGGCTGGATCCATGCTACCAACTGGTGGGTTGGTCCTTGCCAAGACATTTTTGGAGGAATTATAAAAATCCTTCTTACAAAAGGGAATTATATGCAGTACTTAGGCAAAACAGGCATTCCATTTATAATTACTTTTGCTATTCCATCACGAAAAACTATTTAGTAGTGAGGGATACAACAGAGGAAATTATTTATGTGTTGACACTTCCAATATAAATAGAAAACAGATCTGGTTGAAACTAAGTGGGAAATAAAAACGTGAGAAAATATGTGAGATTACCAATTGGGGAGATAACTTACGACCACTCTAGAGCATTCTTTCCAACRGAAGTACTGTCCCACACCCTGAGCCATGTTTGGATTTTAATTACGTGTGCATTTATCTGACAATTAATGCACAATTTCACTTGCATTTACGGGCAAATTCTATTCTTTTGCCTGATGACCATGAGCATGGCAATGTGAAGAAGAGAACAGGATGTGGCTCGCACACGTTCCCTCTGCTTTAGCATGCAGGAGCATAGCATAGGGAAGAAATGAGTGGATATGCCGGCCGAGCTCACATACAGTGACTAGATGCAGTACTATCACCTAAGGAACGATTCTGACCTCAGCTCTGAATTCAAACACATAATCCTTTTACCGAGGCTGGTTGTTTGGATATGGCCTTTACTGCAAGTGTTCTGCTTTAGATTTGTGAAGAGTATTTTTATCCAGCATCTTCATTCTTAATGATATTAATGATTTATCACATATGGTACACTATATTTTTATAAAGCTGTAAGATACCATGGTGATTAACACCATATGAGGACCTAAATAGAAGGGAACAGAGTAACAGAAACGTCCTCCCAGCAGATACAGGGCTTTGGTGTGTTTTTAGGAAATGTAGCTGCATGATTTTACTCTGGACATAAGAATTGTAGGAGTTCCATAATAGAAGCCTGTATTTTACTTGATAACGCTGTAGAGAGAACAAGAGACCGTATGTTTAATTTCTCTCTAGCTTTAATTAGGATTCTCAGATCAATTCTGTAAGGAGAGATTGATTAGTCTAGCTCTTTTGATCATAAAGATTTATTACTTTAAGAAGGCAAGAGAAAAGAAGGACCAAAGTACCCCCTTGTGTGCGTGCGTGTGTGTGTGTGTGTGTGTGTGTGTGTGTGTGTGTATCTCTCACCATGTTTCTGGCAGCAAAAAGATTCCAGCTTCAAAGAGCCTTGCAAATTTATCCTATCGATATCCCAGTCCACATACAAAATCTACTTACTGAAATCAATATGGTAGTGAGAAACTAATCACAGTTTACTTACCCATTCAAACTCTTTGAAAGCCAGGAGACCCTGCAAAGGTTGCTTTAAATGAATGCATTACAGCCAGGCACGCTGCAGGTTGCTCAAGCAAGCCCACAGCCCTTCTTTTGAAATAGCCATCCTCACCCACTTGGATTAGGGCTGCCACTAGGAGAGCAGCTCCCCTCCACATTACTGGGTCCAAAGCAAGGATTTTGCTGMAGTGAGGCAGGCCAGGAGAAAAGAGGATTTCCAAGTGCTGGCACACATAAAGCAGCCAGCTTGCAGGCTCCCAGAAAGGGTCAGGGTGAAGCTGGTGCAGTGTAAACGGGCTGAAGGTGAAGTTTTGGTTCCCACTGGGCTCCCATAGGAGATACCAGAGGGGCTGAGGAACGCCAAGAGACTGGGCGCAAGGTGGGCACCCGTGGGTGCGTGTTGCTGCAGGGGCCTGGGGCTGCAAGGAGCACCAGGAGGTGAGCGCTAGCACCTCCCCATGTGTCTCCCCTGAGGCAGCATAGGAGAGGTTGAATTAAAGAAAAAAAATCAGGGGAAAAAGCTTGGTTGAGCTGAGGGTTTGGACTAGATGATCTCCAGAGGTCCCTTCCAACCTCCAACATTCTGTGAAAAGGCAGTTTCTGCAAAGCTGGTCACTAGCAAAAGGGGGCAGCCAGGCCCCCAAGGAGGCTCTCCTTGCCTAGGGATGAAACGGGATTAGGATGGTAATGCTTGCTTCACTGTAATTAAAGTGGTGTCAGGACTTTCATTAAAAAGTTTGTTTTCACTGAGCAGCTACGGCTTAGAGAAAAATTTTGCTTGAGGCTGAAATATAACATTGTTCTCTACTAGAAAATGCATGTGCTGCTTTTATTATGTATCTAATTTAGGTATCTCAATGTAGTCTTGTCTGTGGACGCTCTATTATTRTTTCCATATGTATGTAGCTAATTGGTTTCACACGTAAAATAAAGAAGTAAAGGACTGAATTCTGGCTGGACCTTATATCGGTGCYGTGTCCCCATTAATTGTCTGCAAATAATGTCAAAAACCAAAGGCCAAATTCTGCTGTTCTTACTCAGACAAGTTGTTCTATTGAAGCAAACAGCTGCAAACAGGATTGGGCTCCCAATGTTTACCAGGCTTCAGCCCTCGACATCTGCCTCTCCCACACACTAGTTCCCTTAAAAGTGAGGCCGTCCAATCTGGGACCAATTAGTTCCTGTTAAACTGGAAATAAATGACAACATTACCTCTGCTAATAGTATCTAAATTTCTATTATCATAGCGCTCAAAAGCTCTTATTGGACCCCCATGCAACAGGTGCCATACACAAAACATAATCCTGCTGACAAAAATTTATGATCGAATGCAGGTAATCAGATCATTTCCCCTGTTTGATGGCCAGGTTCTCATTATTCCTGTTAAGTAATCTGAGTGTAACACACCACTCCTGCAAACAGCAAACACTGCTCAGGCATTTATTTAACTTTCTGCATGATAAACTCCTAACTTCACACCAATCAGTCTATAGTCTTTCCCTGGAGGTGCACTCGAAGTGGCCAGCTACTGCCGTGTGTGCTTGCTGCCGGCTGTGCTTTGGCTTGTGTATATCAGCAACCTGGCCAGCATTTAGCCCAAGAGATGTACTGTTTTCAGATACTAATTAGATTTTACTCAAACTATTGGCATGCTACCTTTCTGGATAAAAATAAATCACGCAACTAGTAATCTTTCATAAAAGATCCTCTCTCCGTTGCCTACCCCCACAAATATGTCAAAACTAAAATTCAGAACATTAACGATTATGAAATCAGTTTCATAAAGTTGTAAACAAGACACGAAGTGCCACAAATTAGGCAAGTCACAAAGAATGGAACAGAATGGAGTTCGTAAGTAACTTTATGGATGCTTTATGTAACCTCATATAGATGCTAACAATAAGCAACATAACACAGTACACGCAGTCCATTGTTCTTTGTAAGAAAAGATTATATAAAATGCTAGTTTTGGAAGGTTTTAAGCATTCCTGCAGATGCTTAAACGCAGAATAAACTCTAGTCAGGTAGGTAACTGTCTTCAGTAAAACTATTTATGTGTTTAGTTACTCATCTGCCCACTTCAGCTTCTCCAGGATCACGGCCTTTGTACGGAATAACACTTTTACTGGATTTCAGTATATTGAATCAGCTAACACTTCTTAAAATAGTAAGATTCCAATGTAAGCAAGCAATGCTTTTATTAAGTGCAAATGTGCAAAATTAATATTCCTAATYGATCAAACTTTTCCACACAGGAAAGTATTATTAATACTACTGCCACAGTTATACAGGTCAGGCAAGCCTAATTCCTCATGTGGATGAATTTATTCTGATATGAGTATGTTTTTGATTTCATTTAAATTACTTGGAAAGAAGTTARAGTTAATCTGAAAAAAGCCAGATGATGCCAGAATGAATGAGTCTACATGAGGGTTATAGTATAACCACTAGCTTTAAATTCACACTTTGGCTTGCACAAAAAGAACATTTTCTTATGAAGATAAAAGCCTCCGCATGTAATAACTCGATATATAGACAAGCCCTAGGGGTTTGCATCTTGAGCACTTAACATTTTTGGCCCTGTCTTAATGGATAAAAAGGTGTGTTTCTCAGTCACATTAGCCCAGTCAAAGTAGCTTAATATGATGAAAAGGCCTTAGGCTTTGGCGAGACGAAGGTGTAAAGGTGTGATGTTAGCACATACATCACAGTGTAGGCAAGGCTGCCTTTAACACGCATTAAACTAATCAAGTTTAAGCAGGCTGGGGATGGAGAGCCTAGACTTCAACATGACTCTATTAGCCCATGCTCATACCCATATTCTAAATCAGTTTGTGTGGGGACAGCTGCTGCAGAACACAAGCCATGATATTTCGTGGTGGAAAGCAGGTGAGAAAAACAAGAACTGAAACTTTGAAGTTAACTTTTAAAAACTTTTTTCCTCAAAGACCATGAACCATACTACCTCCAAAAAGAGCAGCCACACTGAGTTTACACTGTGTGTCCATAACTCCGGAGCACCCGGTGCCTGAAATTCTCTAGCTGGCTGGGAATGCTGCTCCGCACAAGAAGCGAGGGTTAGCCCCAGCAACCAGCATCTCGTCAAACTACTGAAAAGTCACCCCTGCTCAAGGGTATGTCGTACCCAACATCCAGGCTGTGCTGYTGCCTAAAGAAAGACAGAACTACAAGATGACAAGCAAGCAAAACTGATGAAAAGGAGAAAAAAACATTTCAAGTTTAAAACTAGAYGTATTTGTTAGTTTTCTAATTTCGTTAGCATACGACAATTAACATACGCTTTTTTTTTTAGTCCAGACAAGTTTAGTACAAAAAAACTGAGAGTCACCTATTTGTATGACGTAATCCTGATTTTGCCCCTTGATTTAGGCCTTGTCTATAATTCTTTAAAATTATCTTGGGTTTTCTTAATGCAGAAAGAAAAAAAAGTTACTCAGCTATTTCTGAACTACTTAGGGGAATACTAACGCCCATGCAGCAGAGTACAGCGGGCACCTSATGTGGTGCGGACCCCCAGCTCCACACTGCACCTTTTTCCTGCAGTTTGTYGCTCTTGCAGCAGGGATAGTTAAATGGGATGTGCCTAGCACCGGACTCTTCCCCCAGTTTTCAGAGCAGCAGATTGAAGTGAGCAGGTGTTGACTACAGCATACAGTGCAATTTAGCACTGGTTAAAGACGAAGTGTTTTAATGCATTAAACATTTAAAAAGTTAGCACACTGCAAACATCTTTTGTTATATGATGTCTTTGTGATAACTTGATCTTTTCTGCAATGCAGAAATATGTTCAAAGAGAACAAAGCCTAAGCTTTTTATTTATTTTATATAGAGGAGTGAACGATCATTAAATTGGCAGGGTTATGAACTATCATCAGAAAGAGAAACTATCTGGATTCTATTCCAGATAGAACCTGGAATCACCTTATTTCTTAGCATTTCTGTTACATAACTGTTTTGGAGGTACAACATATTTACAGGACCTGTTCCTCTAATATTATGTTTTTGCTACAAAAACGTGTGTTTTTCAGACTGAGACAATTCATGTTAGATGAGTACCTTTGGCCAGATATAAACATAAATGTTTTCCTGGCAGAGCTGTTCAAGCATCCTGCACCTGCAAGGCACTCCCACACTGGATTTATGCTTGGTGGTACAACTTCTCCTAGCTTGTCCCCCTGCCTTCATTGAGTTATACAAATAATGCCCGCAAAAACAGTTTCCTACAATTGCATCTCCACTTCGGGCTGCTGTTCACAAGTGTATTACGGTCCTACATACTTCTTCACACCTTTGATTGCCACAGCAATGGCAGCAGCAGTTGACAGACTGGACCTGCCTAGCTTTGTTCGGAYGTGCAGCTAGAGGTAATGCACATTAACTACAGTTATAACTAATGAGCGTAAGTCCCTGAACAACCTATTCTCCCTGACCTTGCTACACTAAAACTAATTTTGTCCTGCTTCCACTAGGATTCTATGTTGTGATAACTGTGTCAGTATAGAAAAACAACCAAGAAAAATGTGAAACATATAGTTAAACACACGCCTCCTTTTGCACAAAAGACAAAGCCCAAAGCTCAGCTACCTATAGTTAATTGAAAAGTATTAAACGATGTTTACATAGGAGGATTGGATGAACCATGTGTGGACAAGCGAATCTAGTGATTTCACTATTTCTGCTGTGGGGTGCGACAGAGTTATTCCACACACAGCTGATTCAAGCCCACAGCACTCTCACGTGTCTAAGCTCGGATTGATTTGCACATGCACAGTGGCTCTGACACATCCCAGGCTCATCCCAGCCCTTGCGCATGCGCAGCAGATCTGCACATGCACAGTCATTATTTCAGGAGATGGCCATTTTTTTTTAACAGACCAGATGGCAACCTGGCAGCCCCAGAGAAAGCCACACCAGTGCTCCTCGTGTGCAGGGGCTACGGCCTTTCACTCCCCCCTCCTCTGCCCACCCTCTGCYCCTTTTCTCTCAAGCCTGAGCCTGTACAGTGCTAAACGCTTTCAGTTCAATTACGCTAACTTGCCCGAGCTAACAAAATTCAAGGTACTTTCTTCGTGTTAGACTATGCATAAACAGAGAGGTCCCCGCATCTGAAGGGCGGTATAAGCAGTGCACCTTTTCAGTCATTTGGAGACTCCGTAATGCAAACATTTAGCAGAGCTATTTTTTCAATTTGGCAGAAATTAGTACGTTGGCAATYATGGGGCCAAGCAAGTCACACCAGCAACCCAGCTGGTTCCTGTTGTCTTTGCATGGCTGGGTAAAAGAGATATCTTTATACATACATATATATGTGTGTGTGTAAAYATACATGTATGTATCTATGTGTGTAGACAGATGAGTTGCATGCATTACCCGTGTTTCCATAGTTAGACTGGTAGCAGTCCTTGTTATTAATGTCACAAATACCTAATTYAACTTCCCACAAAGCTAGAGAGTGAACCAACGGCGACTCTTCCGTCACGAAATGGCTCCCAGGAAAACCGTCCAGGCACAGGCCGCGTTGGCCGCAGCACGCCATGCGCAGCGCGGCATTTCCGAAGGCGACAAGAGCTCCCGGGAGGAAGAGCCGGGCCACGGTCCGGTTACGCTCCGCTTTTTTTTTAGGTCGCGGAAAGGGCGCAGCGCCAGCCCCGCCGCACCGCGCCGCACCGCGCCTTCGCGCCGCGCGCGCACCGCATGCGCCACACGCGCGGCCCCCGCCGCGGGGCTCCCGCCTCCGCCCGCCGCCCGCGGCGCGGCGCTGCGCGGCGCCCGCCCGGGCCCCGGGGGGAAAGTCCGGGGGCGCGGCCCGCGCTGTGCGGGCTCGGAGCCGAGCCAAGCCGAGCCGCGCCGGCCAGGCTCACCCCGGCCCGGCCCGGCCCGTCTGCGGCTCCGCGCTCTGGGCGCAGCCCGCCGCGGCAGCGAGCCCGCGAGGTCAGTGGCGGCGGCGGCGCGGAGGGTGTCTGCGCGGCGCGGCGCGGCACGGCGCGGCACGGCGCGGCGCGGGCAGGCGCAGTGTGGGGCCCGGCGCGGGGGAGGGCTCCGCGCCCGGGTGTCGCACTGGCGGCGGCGGGGGCGGGGGGGGAGGTGGCGCGGCGGGGCAGCGCCGCCATCCCCTCCCCGCCCGCGGGCCCCAGGGGCGGCCGCTCTCTCCTCCCCCYCCGCCGGCTCCCTCCTCCTCCCCCTCCCCCCCCGTTCCCCCCCCCCTTTCCTCCTCCTTCTTTCCCCAAAGTTAAACTTCCTGCTCCGGCCCGGCTGGGAAGGGGACGCGGAGCCCGGCCGGACGCAGCCCTCGGCACACACAACAGCTGGAGCTGTCAAAACTTCCTGCGCCGCGCCGCGGCCCCCGCCGCCTCCGCCGCCTGCTCCTCCTCCGCCCCCGGGGGCTCGGCGCGGGGGGAGGGCGCAGGGCCAGTGTACAATGAAGCGGCGGCCGCCGCCGCAGCCGGGCAGCGCAGCAGCCGGAGCCGCCGCCAGCTCCCGGGGCCTCTGAGAGGGGGGGCGCCCCGCGGCGGGATCGGCCCGCCTCGCGCTCGCCCGCGCCCGCTCCGCTCCGCTCCGCTCCGCTCACCTCGCCCAGCGCCGGCGGAGCCCGCCGAGCCGGCGGGGGGGTTATTGTGTGTGAGACCCGGCGTGCCGCCGCGCTCGCGCTCCTCTGCCCCCACCGCCGCGCGCCTCCCGCCGCCCTCCCCATGCCGCTCCCGCTCCTACCTGTGCTGGTCGGCGGCGGCTGAGGCCAGCGATGCGCGGCGGAGGTGGAGGAGGCGGAGGTGAGGAGGCGAGGAGCCGCGGGAGCAGGAGGAGCATCGGGATCCCCATCACCATCCTCATCTTCATCCTCATCATCATCATCCATGTGTCTCTCTCGTCCTGCTGACTAGGATGTCAACGGAGGACAAGAGTCTGGTGGTGGCGGTGGCGGAGCCGCCTCAGCAGCAGCAGCCCCCCGAGCCTGGAGCTCCCCCCCCAGCAGCAGCAGCAGCAGCAGCCACAGACAAAAGACCTAGGGGCCGGCCTCGCAAAGATGGCGCTTCCCCTTTCCAGAGAGCCAGAAAGAAGTAAGTTCAGCGCTGGTGTGTGCGAGGCAGAGAGGGGCAGGGGGCAGGCAGCCAGGCGCAGGCAGAGCTGTCAGCGCCGGCTGGCTGCTCGTCGCCCCCCTCCCCGCTGCCTAATGCCATTTTGAGAAAGGGGCCTTCTTTCTTCTCCTCCTCTCCCCTTTGCACTTTCCCCTCCTCCTCCTCCTTTTTCACCTTTGTCTTCCTCCGCCTGTTTTCCCTTTCCACTTTTCTTTCGCCGTCCCCGTTCCTTTTCTTTTCCTCTTTCTTTGGACTTTCTCTTTGGCTCTTCTCCCCTCTCTTCCTCCTCCCCCCTCCCTTCCTCTGCACCTTCCCCCTTCTCCTTTTTGGCTCTCTTCTCCTCCAGGACGCTCGGTTGCCTTCAGCGTCGCCTGGATATTCTTTACTCAGTGGTAGTTCGTCGCTGTTCCCCCCCCCTCATTTATTTTTTAAGAAAGAGAAAGAAAACGATGGTTCTTGCCCTAAGTGGATGGCTATGAAAACACTCCCCCCTCCCCCCAGCACACACGGGTGCGGACGCGCACACACAAAGTTTGGGCAGGAGTTTCTCCGCCACCGCCTCGCTCGCCGTGAGCTCGGAGGCGGAGAGCGGCTGACGGCGCTGAGGGGAGCTGTCAACCGCCTCTCGCGGAGGGACGCGGCGGCCGCGCGGCTGGGACGGGGAGGCTGCCCAGCGGCGAAGCACAACAAACACCGGGGCGGGGGGCTGCCTCCTCCTCCCCTTCCTCCGCCCTGGCGGATTTCCCTTCGCCGCAGCCAGGCCGGGCACAGCCCGGGCAGTGCCCCGCAGGCCGGCGGCGAGGGGCGGGCGCGGCGCGCGCGGCGGGGGGGAAGGAGGGCGCGAGCGCCGGCGTTCGTTAGCCCCAACGGCCCCCAACGGTCGCAACGGCCGCGCGGGCTCGCCAACGGCCGCGCGGGGAGCGCCGGCGCCTCGCGCTCGCCTCTTGGCCGGGCGGCCGCCGCGCAGGCAGTAAGCGGCGGGGAGTGGGGGAAGGGAGGTCAAGCGCGGAGCCTGTGGCAGTGGGCACGGCGAAGTTCGGGCAGCGCGGGCACCAGGAGCGAGGTAGCGCCCGAGCCCGATTCCGGCGCCCCGAAAGGCTAAGCCGTGTGGGCGAAGCGGCGYGTTTGTTTGTTTTAGCGCTGACAGGAGTTGGGCGTCGCGTTAGGCGGCGTTGGAAGGCCTGACGGCCGCAGCAGCGGAGGGGCCGCGCCTGTACGCGCTGTACCCCCCTTCGGGTTGTTTTGCGTGTGGTGGGTCTTGCCGTGACATAGCTTATGGAGGCAGTACCAGCACAAAGGTAGGCTAACGCGGTCTGAGAAGACGCACCGTAATTTTTCAGCAAAATAGGAAGTCTGCGTGTGGTAGAGTTGGTGGAAGCCTGGAGGTTTTCGAGTTTGTTTCCCTTTGTTTTAAAGGGACGCTTTCAGTTTGACAACCGCTGAGTCTATTTAAACAGGTGAGTTGCTGGTGCTTGGTTAAATGCCCACCGCAGACGGCTCAGTCATTTTCTAGGTTTCACTGTAAAGTGACAAAGCACTGGCAGGGAATTCTACTATGCAGGAAATAAACACACGTAAAGAAAATACTTTTCTCTATTATAATTCGGATTATTTTTACATATTTATGCTGCATAAATATTCCAGGACAAAACTATCATTAATTAGGGATATGTGGATGATTTTTATTCTTGCTGATGAAAGTTTTCCCTTGAAACATTTTAATGTTTAGCCCCTGGTTTTGGTGGAGATGCATCATTCACAGCTCCTCCCTTCAAAAATTCTACRTTTTTGCTTAATGCAAATTTTCTTATAATGGTAGTTAAAAGTAGTTGGCAAACATATATGTTCATTGAAGTTCTTAAGTTCATCGACTTCAGTTTGACGTACTTTTATTTCTACATATAGAATCCAAGCTTTATATAGGAAACCTTTGAGTTTTTATTTTAAAGAAGTTTTAGGAAGGAAAATATGAATACATCTGAAATGTACCAATCTGTCGCCAAAGCCACAGAGTTTAAAAAGTAAGCTCCTCTTCAAGTAAGGATTCTCAAAATACTATTATTTGTGAAAACTGTCATTTCTTTTATGCCAACTTGAGGTTGTTTATATGCTTGATGAAAAATGGGTGTTACAGAGGTAATTCCTTTCTCAGTTATATTTGTGGTGTTGTGGGAATATTGTCAACTACTATTAGCAGGAAATAAATATTTTCTAGTAAAAATATTTACTAATCTTGACATGAATATAAACATTTGCATAAGAGCCAGAAATGAAATTAGCTGAGACAAAAATGAAAATGACTAAATACTCTTTTTCTTCACATTACTGTTCTCTGGTGTGGGACTACAACCTAATCATGGCTGATATCCTTCTGTATCTTTATGGAAAACCAGTAATATTGGTAAAGATGTTATAATTACATACAGTAAGTCATAAACTTTTAAAGCTAGGTTTGTATCAGCAGTAGTGATTTTCYAAGTTTTTCATAGAGTAAATGAAGACTGGACTTTTTTAGTTKCATCTGTTTTTGGAAATAATGGTTTTATTTTCTAAGTTTTACTATTTACACAATACTGATTACAATTAGCTAAGAGGCAAAAATAAGTAAAAATAATTTCTTTTGTTTTCATATAACTCTTGGATATGTCTTCCTTTTCACTTCTGCACTTTCCAATTGGATTAATGTGCCTCATATAAACCAGATAAAAGAGCATATGTCAGACCATTTTCTGTACTGTAATCACATGTCTAAATCACTATTAGCCATTCAAATTGTTCAACTGCTTTATCCCATTATAGGAAATGTTCCATTGACTGTTTGGTGTACATGCAGCCTAAGTAATGATAAAACTAAGAGGCCTGCATTAAAACAACATAGCCAAARTAAAATAATTCCTGACCAGTAGATGCCTCCATTAAAGAACAGTATAGTATTTGAAAATGCCGTAGGTTGGTATTTTACCTTCTTGAAGGCCATATATTTAAGAATTTGATGAGTTTAAGCAGACGGATGGAGAACTGCCTTGAATGTGCTTCTTTGAGATGCCAAGGATTCTCAACTCTTCACAAAAGTAGACCAATCCTAAGGGAGCAAATAATTTTCCAGTATGACAGTTCAGTTAAAGTCTCTATTATCCTGTATTTTGCCTGTTTTTAATAAATTACTAAAAATTGCAGTGGGTCTGCAAACAGACACGTATAAGAACCAGTTAAGGTTATCTTTAGGTGGTGAACTGTGAATCAGCTTAAACACTGAGGTAGAGAATCATTTGTGGTGTCAGTACCTGGAGAGTTACTGCTTGTAGAGAATTATGTGAGAACAACTTTTTATTATTATTTGAAGGAAAGGCATAACTAAGTGTAAAGCTCTATGAATAGCATTGTCAGGAGACATAATCTTAAGTGAACAGTTCATTTTTATTATTTGTATTATAATTGTGCCTAGAGGCCAGGGAACCATTACACTGCATACAGTACAAATGCATAAGCAAACATTGCTTCTGCACAAACAGCTTCATAATCTAAATGTATAGATAGGACTGCGTGTAAATATAAGAATATCTTGAGAAAGCACAAGAGAGCAGTGAGAATGCTGTGAGCAGAAGAACATGCAGAAGTTCAAGTACTCTGGCTGTCTCAGCGTTGGTGAATGATTCATAGGCATCAGACTTGGAGGAGATGTTTAAGGAGGGTAACATTGTCACCCTGAGGATTTTCACAGATAACTTGTTTCCTGCTTGAAGTGCTAGACAAACACTCGTATTTTCTTCTTTACATTTTGACGACTGGGTATCTGAACAGAGCAGAGGTAGAAGTGTAAGGGGTAGAGCTAGGATAGGCCATGCAGCACCTTGAAACTGAGAATGAGTAGGTCATTCTTGATGTGATCAACAAGAAGAAAGAAAAACGCAAAGAACTGTCATCAAAGCAATGACTGAGGAAGATATTTTTGTGATATCAACTTTCAAATGAATTTAAAAGGTGGTGTGATTGCTCTTACCAAAGCCAAAAAGGAGTAGAAAGTTGCGGTGCTGAAGATAAAAAATAATGAAGAAAGAAACTTCCAGGCATATGGTTAGAAAGGAGAACCTGGATCTTGCTAATCTAGTATAGAAGAAAGTGGAAATACTTAGGGACCATCTTGTTTGGCCTGAAATCCTGGAAACTTAACTCCTGTACTTGGATTATACCTCAGTTTCCAGGTTATGGGTATGAGTGACAGGAATGTTGTCAAAAAGAAGTTGCAGAGGAAAGTRTTGGTTCAGTTTTGACTGTATTAACATTAAGTAGACAGCTGGTTGTTTGTGAAAATATATTAGAATAGTATTGTACAGATGCAGTAAACATTTTTGTAATCTATTTTAAGTACTAGAGCTTTGTTAATCTACCAATGCTATAAGCAACACAAACAGATGTATCTTCTTAGAAAAAGTTGAGTAGCAAAAGTCTCCTTTATTGTGGTCATGATACCAAGTTGGTATGTAAATTCATTTCAAATTTTATTTTCAGCATCCGTTAGACTTTCAGTGTACTTTACTAATCATTTTTGCRAATGTCTGTAGTTTAAAGCAGCACAAAATAATGATTTCAAAAAGCTTGAAATTTGTCTGTTGAAAGCTTTTTGTGTGCTTATTTATAATCATTTATGTTTCACTTTTTGCCTGAGTATTACTTTACTTACTTTGACCAATGCCAGCTGCAGTAGGCTTTCAAACACCATTGGTTTCACACGTGCAGATAGGACATGATGTTGGCTCTTTGAGGGCCCAGCTAGCCCGTGGTAGAACAGTACTGAGCTATGTGCAGCACAGTCCCTTGGGCACTTAGGGATGTTCTCTCCAGCAGCCAATGCTGTGTGATGTCCTCCATCACCTGAGGAATTCATATTACTTTGCAAATCCTTCACTGTCATATGTTGTTCTTGCACAGGAGCCTGGCTTAAACTCCTCACAAATCTTCTGTTAGGTGCTTCCGGTAAATGGTCTCTATCTTAATTTTTGGATTTTCAGTTCTTCATATAGCTTGTGTGGTGGACAACCATGAAAGTTGTTACACATGCTGGGTTTTATATTGTTTTGCAATGTTGTCAGAGTTGATGAATGTTCATTAACATGCAGTGTTGTCTTCATTTGCATCTTAAAGGTGAGTGAGTTTAGGCTTACTGTTGGAAGTGGATTTTGCTCTAACCTTAGCCCACAATTTCCACAAATTAAAACAGACCACATTTTCAAGTGAAGAATGCTTGGAGATATTTTTACCTTGCAGTTTTCAGTTTTGGTTGTTCGTTTGTATTTGATAATCCATTGGATTTACCTAGCACTTTTTGTGAAAGGGGCTCAAAGAACTATCAGAGAGTAATGGAAAAACAAGATAGTCTTTTATGTACATTGGTCATAAGACGTGTCTTTGCAGAGGTAGGAATAAGAACCTAATCTCTTGGTTTCCACACCCTGATCCATCTACCACCAGGCATTAATTCAATGACGTAAGAGGCTTTTCACGGCTCAAAAAAATAAAATACTTCAATTTCCTTGGCTTTGCTTGTGAATATTCTTTTTCTTTTCTTGTTAACATGTCAGACTCCTAACTTCTCACCATTGTTCTTTCTTAAGATAAGTAATAGGAAATGGACATGTATAATCTTTGTCCCTCTTTCAGTTGAGAGATGGTTTTCCAAGGTGGATTGACAAGACTAAGTAAACTCCGTCATTCTTAGGCTAGAGTTGTTTGTTTTTTCCTTCTAGGTCCACCTGTGCCACCTGTTTTTGGGGGGCAGGGGAGAATCAGGTATAACTAGTCAAAATAGAATTCCCTTATCAACCACTAAGGATTTCACCCTGCTATTATTATATATAAATCCTATATGATAAGATATAACTCTTCAGGAGATACTGTCGTATGTATACTAACATTATGAAATGGTAAATAATAAAGCTACTAACAATTCCAAAAATCATTGACAGTTTTTCTCCTATCACATTATATTATTTTTAATGCATTTAATATATTTAATTACTAATTCTTACAGTTTGCATGTTGCAGGCATTAATACATCTAAGCAAATTTTTACTGTAGCAAATAGTTTGCTATTGAAATAACTTGTATTGCATTCTGTGTGTTTTATTTATTTATTTATTTTTTAACTGTCCAGTATTAGAAGGTGACACTAAGCATTCCCATTTGTGCCATTTCTGAGTTCATCAGGTGGTGTAATGAAAGTAAGTTTGGGCACTTGCTTCAAGAACTGCATTGAGTAAGTTTTTCTAATAGCAGCTGTGGCTTCATTCTTTCAAAAGAAAGAAAAAGTAGCAAAACCCTTCAAAATCAAGAGTATTCATTATTTTGAAAAACACAGGCAATGAGAATATGAAGTGCATCAGGTGGTTATTTTCCCCAAACACTATAAATCTTGAGCTGGTTCTGGCAGCAAAAGCAGAAGCAGCCCTGCCTACCCTATGCTACCAGCTGTTTGTTCTCTCCCTTGTGCTGACCCAGGCATTTGTGTAGCCATGTGGTGAACTGCATTGGGAAATTGATCTGGGTTAAAACTAACCTGGCAAAGAAACGTGTTTGTGATAGCATAAGGGAGGAGGCCAGAGCGAGCAGCCAGGGTGCAGAGAGGCAGAGCTACTTCGTTTGGTAGTACTGCCAGCTTAAAGTATCTGTGAAGCTATAGCACTGGTTATGTGAAATTTGAGGGTGGGTTTGTTTTGGGGGGTTTTATTTTTTTTGAATTCATGTGATTTTTATATAATAAGAGTTCTTACAGGAGTTTGTGGGAGATTTCTCTAACCTGTAGCCATGTTATATATTCTAGTAGGTTGGTAAAAAAAAAAAAAAAAAAAAAAGAGGATTCGTCACAGCATTTAGGCAAGTGACTTGTTCTGATCTAACTTACTCCTGCACCAAGCATGCCTACCTGTCTGCATTGATTAAATAAGGAACTTGGGTTCTAACTTTGATCCTCTGAATTATTCTTAAATTAAATATTTGAAGTATCCTGAAATAATAGTCTAAGTAAAATGTTTTATGTTAATAACTAGTTTATGGTATTCTACAGGCATATTCTACAAATATGTCAATATACAGGTATTGTAATAAAATAACACTCTATCTAGCCCCTTTCAGAATATTCCCCCCTTTAATATATTTGGAAGTGTTTTTATTATGTCACACATGCACCAAATATGCATTGGAATGCAGCCATTCCAATATAAATATAATTACTAATTGGAAATGCTCTACTTATCAGTATTATAATTGTTATTGTTGAGGAAGCTGTTGGAAACCTTATTGCACTAAGAAATTTATCCCCAGAATCGAGGGATTTTCTCTTTTACTGCTTCATTGCTGACAATAAATTCTTGCCAACAATAATTTTAATTAGGCTCGCTGAAGAAATCAACGTTAAGAAACTACCAATTTTTTGATTCCATCAGTTACGTTTTTGTAGTCCTCAGAGTATGTGCAGTTGAACCACTTGCATGGCACAATAAAATAACACGAGTTTTGGTAGTGCAGATGTGGTCCAAATGTGGAGTCTCTGCAGCTAACCACTGTCTGGAAGTCTTAGCTAGTCAAGAATGACTTCAGGCATGTTGCAAAGCTGGGGGGAACCAGGCTTATTCGGATAAACTTCTTTCTCCTGTCTTTCTCTGCTAATCACGACCATCTACAGTGTTCCTAAAATTTTCTTACCAAAATGTGGTAAGATAGCTTCACAGTGTTCTCAATAAAGGGAGGAGTTATGTCATATCTAACACTGGGGGGGGGATTATTAGTTAGTAAGCCATTTCATAGATTTGAAATGGGAATTACATAGAATTTTGTTTCTGCAGTGTGGAGTTCAGAAGCACAATTCATTGGTTTTTAATAAAGTGAATATTTAAGCCTGTGAGACTGTCGTAAACAAATAGAACTGTAAAGCTGCAGATGATTTAAGGATCATCTTGCTCAGTCTTTTCTTCTGTGCTATTTCTGACAAACATTTCTCCAACTTTTCTTTAACGTATTCAGTGAATGCAATTCCTAGGTAATCAGTTTCAGTAACCATTTTTCTAAAATATAAAATAATATTCTTTGCTGCTGATTAAGCCAGTTTTGCCTTGTATACTGACAGTTAAGTCACTGCGCAGTTGTTGTGGAGAACAATTGTCCACTTTGTTATAACAAACTTTTATTCATTGGGAGATTGTATTGTCTCCTTTGTTCTGCACTGAGCAAACTTTACTGCTCTTAATATATTCTAGAATAAGATTTGCCTTTGTTGATAACAGCTTCATGCTGTTGACTTACCTAGTGTATCTTTACAAAGTTTACTAGTCTGTATCAAATTTCATTCTGTTAATTTGGACCACTTTTCCATTTATCAAAATTATTTTAATTATGATTTTGTCCTCTAAAAGTGTTTATAACCCTCCTTCTTGTGTGACCTGAAGGAAGGACCTTCCTTGAAAGGTTCTCCCCCTCTGACAGAAAATAATTTGCAAGCAAATGCCCTTTGAATGCTACTTGTTTATCGTTGCCCGCGTGTCTTAAGGCAGCTTCACCAGGACTGTATTGTCAAAGATGATTGCTGATGGTTTAGAGATCACTTCTGTTTTTCTTAAGTACAGTGTGAATTTCATCCAGTTCTATTGACTTGACTATTTAGCCTAATTAAAAAAAATAGTATTTGGTTGTAATTCATCTGTTTTATGAAGGCTGAAGGACAGAGAACAGCCTTTGATTCTGTGTTATTATCCATTTGTTCTTCTTCTACCTGACTTTTTTTTGTCTTTATTTTTACTTCTAAAATATTTTTGACACTTTGGTAATAATGTGTAATGGTAATAATGCATGCTGTGCTTTCATCTCTTCCGATTTTTATCCTTGACTGTTTATACTATTCCTTTATCCTCATTAAATGCTGTTGTTTCCATTTCTAACATGATTCCTTTTACTTTCAGAGCCTTATTACTTGCTACTTTTGATGCAGCCCATATTGTTCTTACTATGTTTCCTATCTTTCCTCTGGGCTGGAATAGTTTGCCATTGTGTGTGTTCTAAAGTAATAACTGCCAGCCCTCCTTCAAATTATATTCTYGAGAGATTCTAGCAACAAGTTCAAAGAGTTTGTTGAAATTTGCTTTTCTTATTGTAGTTAAATGAAGATAAAGATTTGTTCTCCTTTTTCCGTGGCTTTCATTTTTCTTTTACTTTGGGATAGTGAATGTTTCTTGTTACCACCTTCAGCCAAATTGCTATACATATTTAGATTTTAAACTGAAACCCTCCCAAACAGCAAATGTGAATTAACTGCTCTCCTGACATCCTGACATTGTCTTCAACATTTATCACAACAATGTTGCTTGCTGTTCGTTCTTTTGTTTTCCATTAGATATCTGATTGATTAAGGACTCCTATTACCCTCAAGATTACACACTTTGAAAGCTTCTGTTGCTTAAAAAGGCTTACCTATCTTCACCTCATTTGGTCAGTGGAACAGTTTCTCTCCTAGCCTTTTCAGTTCCTTAATAACCTGTTCCTATTCCCTCTCATTTATGTTTTTGGTTTCTGCTCCCACTGTTTTCCTCCTCCTTTTTTTCCTTCTTGTAGAAAAAGCACATGACTGTTGAATGCATTTGGGTTTTTTTGTTGTGTATTTTTTTTTTCTTACCTGGCCTCCTGAACTTTCAGAACTGCATGAGATCAGAACTTCCCTTAGAAACAGGCTGGACGCTTGTCATTGTGAAGACTAGTCTGCAAAAGGGAACTTCAAAATAAAATTCATATAAAAGCAGAAGAATAATTTAAGTTTATTTAAATCTTGTGATTGCTAAATCTGGCTAATCTTTTTTTTTTKTGTGTTTTGTGCTGATTAGTTGAGTGGTTGTTCCTGGCAATAGTATACTGTGCTGGGACCTGAAGCACTCTGCTTCTTCCCAGTGGCTGCAGCGGTGCTCATAAATAATGCTAGGGAACGTTCTGAGTTGCCAGAACACTGTCGTATCCACTGTAAGATTGTTGGAGAGGTTGCTGGTACAGTTTTGATCTGGGCCTGTCAGTACTCTTCAGAAAATTCTCAGGGTTCATCCAGGATCACATACCTTTTCCAATAGGCAGTTAACATGTGACTGTTATGTTTTGGAGTTTGAGAATTCGATAGCATGGATGTAGGCTGTGCTGTGCCAGTGGCCTCAAGGCCAGAGAACATCACCAACCATGTTTTGTTTTAGTATAACTATAACCAGGATGTTTTAGGAGGACTGGAATGAACCTGATGCAATTCTCAGTTTTACTTTGAGCCTTCTAGGCAAACACTGTGCCATAGTTGATGTTCTCTAGTGTATAGGATATAAGTTTAGTAAGAGCAACTCACAGCAGAATTGCTCTATAGGGAGCAGAGGAGATGGGATATACAAGCCATGAGTCTCTGAAAAGTACTAGCTTTCAGTGCTAGTCCTGTTTTCTGACATACAATTTTTCTTGGTTAGTACTTTGCATAGTTAATGTTGCATCAGGCAGTCTGGTAGAGACTTACAGAAAGGAAAGTGAAAAACAGATTCAGCACAACTTTTAATTTATTTTTCTGCTTACATCTTCCAGATAGTCTTTAGGAGAGAAGTAGGCCCCAAAATGATGGGGTGTACTCAAGAAATATGTCATCTGTATGCAAGATTGTTTAAAGAAAGTGTTTCACTATGGTCTTTCATACAGCAGTAAAATATTGGCTTATGGCTGGCTATTCTGTTGCCTCTTTTTGGAGTAGAATGGGAGAGCATTCTTTGCCCTGTCAGGCACTATGTACAGCTTGGAGATAAAATAATTTCTGTTTAAAATGTGTTTATTGGCAATGAAGAAATACTAAAACTTGGTATACTGATACAAATATTTTGTGTACTCTACATGTGGCCTTCCCAGATAAGGGTACCCTGGCAGAACAGCATGGTGAAGGTACTGTTGATTGTGTACCTACTTCATGGACAAGCAGGAATTCACCTTAAGGCTTGTTAAGCAGACACTTTCAGTGGCGGTTTAATTTAGTGATAAATTAATGTAAATAAATGTTGTCTGAAAAATAGTTTCAGTCTACTTTTTCCAATTCATACTTCCTTTTTTTTTTCCTTCACTTTCCTTACTTTTGACTTTGTGTTGATGGGCAAAAAGAACCTTTTCTAAAAATGTGACTTCTACCACATTATTTTAAAGGCTTTTTCTAGACCCAGGTTTAAGGTGATATGCAAGAGTTCCTCGTCCGCACTTAGTTAACATGATCACGCTTTTTAAAAAGTCAAGTCATAACTATATTGAACATGAATAAACTCATTGAGTTGAAGCTTGGGCTCTCATTTAGTCATCTATATCTTCCCAATTGTGCTGTTTTCCTTGTTTGTTTTGAATTTTAAAATTATTGTGATAGATTTTGTTAGCTGGCTTCTATCCAAAGACTGTAAAGGTTGTGTTAAGTTTGGAGTTCTGCCTCTGATTAGAGAGTCCTGTCCTTCAGCGTGCCCAAATGACATGGATTCTTGCCTATTTGTCTCCATTCTATTGAGCATTAAAAGCTGTTCCTGAATGTTGTAAATTTACCAGTTTACCTGGTAGGGCATAGGTGAAGGAAAATTAATTTTTTTTCCTCCCACAAAGAAAGGCATTATGGAGTGAAGTAAGACTACCACAGAGAAGTGGATTTCTTTCAAGATGTAGCCCAAACTGAACCTCGGGAATATGTAGCTGCATGGGTATGGCCGTGTCACATGGCGTAGAAGTATATTCTACAACAAGTATTAGTAATGGTCCTTGGGGACAGGGCAGAGACTGAATTCTAGCTCCCCAAGTCATGCCACCTAGATTTCTTTTCCAGCAGTATTGTGATGTTACAGTTCCTAGTTGAATTGTTTTCTTTCAAAGCTTTAGAAGAATAATGATGTTTATTTTTCTTCTTAAAGGAGCTTACTAATGAATAGTAGGAAGTATATTCAAATAACTTAAATTCTGCTTAAGTATGTATGCATAGTCAAAAGAGAGAAGTAGGTATCTCTGAAATGCAATTCAGAAGGACTAAGTAAGGACTCCTGAGCTAGGAGTTTCTTCAGAGCCATCTAACAGGAATCACTAGGCTGAGGGATTTAGGTGTGATTTAGGCCATCTGTCTGAATATAAACTGTATGCCCTCATCTCTGTTGTCTGTTCTTTCAGAGCATAAGATATTTCACATAAGGGTAACACCACCAGATTTCAGCCTTGTGTGTAATTACAGAGCTATGTAAGCAATTAATTCAGAATAATAATTTTCAAAAATAATTGCAAGCCGTTTTGGGAAGTTACTCAGTTTGACCTGTTTTGAGGAGATTGGACCAGATGACCTTAAGAGGTTCTTCCCAGCCTAACTTATCCTATGATCCTATCCTATGAACATCTGTTTTTCATGTGTATTCAGACACGGTACTGGAGGCCTCATCCAGTAGAGGGGCAGGATCACCTCCCTCGACCTGCTGGCAATGCTATTCCTAATGCACCCCAGGAGACCATCGGCCTTCTTGGCCATGAGGGCACATTATTGCTGGTTCATGGTTAACTTGTCATCCACCAGAACTCCCAGGTCCTTCTTTGCAGAGCTGCTCTCCAGCAGGTCAGCCCCCAGCCTGTACTGGTTATTCCTCCCTAAGTGCAGGACTCTGCACTTGCCCTTGTTGAACCTCATGCGGTTCCTCTCTGCCCAAGCTCTCCAGCCTGTCCASGTCTCTCTGAATGGCAGCACAGCCCTCAGGTGTATCAGTCACTCCTCCCAGGTTGGTATCATCGGCAAACTTGCTGAGGATGCACTCTGTCCCCTCATCCAGGTCATTGATGAAGAAGTTGAACAAGATGGGACCTAGTACTGAGCCCTGGGGGCCGCCACTAGCCACAGGCCTCCAACTAGACTCCACGCCATTGATGATGACCCTCTGAGCTCTGCCTTTCAGTCAGTTCTCAATCCACCTCACTGTCCACTCATCTAATCTAACCCCACTTCCTGAGCTTACCTATAAGGATAACTTCCTGTTATGGGAGGCAGTGTCAAAAACCTTGCTGAAGTCAGGGTAGACAACATCCACTGCTCTCCCCTCATCTACTCAACCAGTCATTCCATCAGAGAAGGCTATCAGATTGGTGAAGCATGATTTCCCCTTGGTGAATTCATGCTGACTACTCCTGATCACCTTCTTTTCCTCCATATGCTTAGAAATGGCATCTAGGATGAGCTCTTCCATCATCTTTCCAGGGATGGAGGTGAGGCTGACTGGCCTGTAGTTTCCTGGGTCCTCCTTCTTGCCCTTTTTGAAGAGTGGAGTGGCACTTTCTTCCAGTCTTCACGCACCTCTCCAGTTCTCCATGACCTTTCAAAGATGATGGAGAGTGACCTGCCAATAACATCTGCCAGCTCCCTCAGCACTCATGGGTGCATCGCATCAGGGCCCATGGATTTGTGGGTGTCAAGTTTGCCTAAATGATCTCTAACCTRGTTCTCCTTGACCAAGGGAAAGTCTTCCTTTCTCCAGACTTTGCCTTGTCTCCAAGCTCTGGGATTCCTGGGGGCTGCCCTTAGCAGTGAAGACTGAAGCACAGAAGGCATTCAGTAACTCTGCCTTCTCTGTATCCCTTGTCACCGGGGCACCCACCCCATTCAACAGCAGGCCCMCATTTTCCCTAGTCTTCCTTTTGCTACTGATGTGTTTGAAGAATCCCTTCTTGTTGTCCTTGACCTCCCTTGTCAGATTTAATTCCAGATGGGCCTTAGCCTTCCTTGTTGCATCCGTGCGTACTCTGACAACGTTCCTGTATTCCTCCCAAGTGGCTTGCCCCTTTTTCCACATATTGTATACTTTCTTCTTCTGTTTGAGTTTTGCCAGGAGCTCCTTGCTCACCTGTGTAGGTCTCCTGCTACCTTTGCTGGACTTCTTACTCATAGAGACGCACTGCTCTTGAGTTTAGAGGAAGTGATGCTTGAATATTAACCAATTGTTTTGGACTCAGACCCYCCTTTCATTCTAGGGCCTTCTTTATGTCTTAGCACAAGGTCCAGCAGCACACCTCTCCTCATTGGCTCCTCCACCACATGTGTCAAAAAGTTACCATCAGTGCTCTGCAGGAGCCTCCTGGACTGTTTGTGCCTAGCTGTGTTGTCCTTCCAGCAGATATCGAGGTGCTTGAAGTCCCCATGAGAGCCAGGGTCTGGGATTGTGAGGCTACTTCCAGCTGTCTGTAGAAGGCCTCATCTACTTCCTCTTCCTGATCAGGTGGCCTGTAGTAAACATTCACAACAATGTCACCCATGTTAGTCTGCCCTTTAATCCTTACCCATAAACTCTCGACTCGTTCTTCATCTACCCCTAGGCAGAGCTCGATACGTTCCATAACGTCACATAAAGAGCAACTGCATCACCTTGCTTTCCCGGCCTGTCTTTCCTAAAAAGCACAGAGCTGTCCATGACAGCATTCCAGTCGTGTGAGTTACCCTACTATGTCTCTGTGATTGCAATGAGATCATGGCCCTGTGACTGCACACAGATCTCAGATTCTTCCTGTTTATTCCCCATGATGGTGTGCATTGGTGTACAGGCATATATTATCTATCTATCTATCTATCAATCTGTGTGGCTCCACATATACTAGATAAATGATTACCTCTCTCTAAACAGTGTGTACAAGAAATGGTCTCACCTGACATTTCAATTTTTCTTTTTGAAAGTTTACCTGTTAGAAAAGGGCAGAGCTATTTTGATTACTTTATAGAAATATGTTAGAATTTGTTTTCTCGCTGAAGTTCCATCATGTTTTTTTGTGATACTGTTGAAAATAGTTTTGTCCTGCCTGTGCTAGCAGTTAACAATTCATATTATTAGGAATGAGTCATTTCTCTATAGCCCGTATGTGTTTAGGTATAGCTTATTTTCCCACCTCTTTTCTTCTCTTCCATCTTCTTTTCAACTTGTAGTCTGTTTGTTCTGTGTGTCTTATTTTTTAAGGTCTTTTTAAATTCATTCATTCACCCCTTTATTTCCATTTCTGGTGCACATAAGTTCCATAGCTAGGTAAGCAGCATTACACATCATTTCAGTTATGCAGCAGAGTTTACTCATACCAGTACTTAGCAGTAGTGCAAAACAGACACAGGTCATGAGACTCTAATGTCTTCTACAACATATATAAGAAAGCACCATATGCCATGCTAATTCAATGCCAGGTAAAATAGGTCTGTTCTGGATGATGGAAGTAAAGACGTGAGTAAAGAAATCTGAGATTTCAAGAGGAGTATGAGATTTGAAGGCGTATTTTTTTTATTTCAAATATTTTCTCAGAAATACTATTTTTTAACCTGAGATATTCTGTGCTTCTCCATTGCTAAAAATACTGTAGTGGACAAACCTGGTGACTCTTGGTGAGGTGATCTACAATATTGCTACCTTGAGCTGTTTATACTGATGCTCTGTTGGCAGGTATCAGTCATGTAGGTAAAGGGGAATGCGTGCTTGTGTGTCGTGCACTCCAGCCTGCTGTTCTGTGTTTCTATCTCAAAATTGCATTTAACAGTTAATTGTGATGCTAGGTGATGGAATGTCCTATTCTGCCATCTCTGTCACAGGGATGATGACCTGTTGCTAAAGGATGGAAAGACAACAGGAGAGAGAGATGCCTTGAGCTTTCTTAGCAATATTTGCCAAAACTTTTCTGTCAAAGCCCTAACTTCATACAGATATGATGCTTTATATTGAGAAAGCTGTTTCAGTTGCCTAACTTATGTTACTGTTCACATTTTATTTACTAATAGCATGCTTGCTGGGTATGAAATCCCAGATGTAATGGCTTTAAATAAGACTTTTATAATACTATGTTAACATGAATATGTAGTTAATACACAAAGTGTGTTTCTTAGCTCTACATAATGTACTGTTGACCTGACTTAGATTCCAGATCTAATCTGTTTCATGTTTGCAGGTAYAGGGAGCAGGGAAGAGAATTGAATATAGTTTGGATTCTTATCTCCAGAGACTTTTGTTGCACAGATTAGAAACTAAGAGCCTGCAAAAACCCTCACATGCATTAAAAAGGAAGTCTAAACACTACTTTCTAATATATGCTTTGACATGAAAAGCAGAATAGAGAAATTGTATTCACAAAAGAGGATGGTTCAAGTTGATTTATAACAAGGGAGCTTAAAAGGCTGCTAGAAGGTAAATTGCCTTTACATTTTAGTAGAATTGCCAAGCTAAGAAAAAATATTTGAGTTTCCTTTTCTGCTCGTCATCTTTTTTGTAGATAGCTACTGAGGGCTTCATCTTAAGTTATTATTATGATTTTATTATGATATTATTAGATAACTGTTAAAGGTCTTGAAAACTGCAGGCCAGTGGAAGTTCTGAAGAAGAAGCGAATGTTTGAAAAGGATGTTAAGAAGCACAAAAACCTGTTCATATCATTTTGTATGTTTTGAATCAATGAAGTACCATATCAAAAGTCTGATTTAGCTGTTGTAACCAAATGAAACTTCTTATGTATTGGATCTAAAATCTTAATTTGAACATTTCAAATGCAGACCATATGTATGTCTGAATTTCTTTTGATTGCTGTAAAATAATACTATGTAAAAGTTAGAATTTCTAAATTGTGTGTAGAACAAACAGGTGAAGCACGCTTCTCTAAATGTATCTTGAGTAACTCAAGCCAGTTGAATCCTTGAGTTAATCAGTTTGAGTTTGGAARGAAACAGTCCAGCATGCATGTAGCCGTAAGTTTTCACCTGAATAAGCACTGCATTCGTAGCTTCTCTTGCTTAAAAAAATTGTCTCTTTTGTGAGAGACAACTGATCTATTTTTCCATGTAGAATTTGTTGGCAGAAGTGTTGGCTTAAACAGTTTCTGCCTTGCCATCATGGTGCCACACATTCATGGAGATGTGTGAATCGGGGCAGGCAGCCTCTTTCCCTTCTCTTTGTGTCCTGCCCCACTGCCTCCTGCTGGGTTACCATGCAGCCAGATCAGTCCTCTGATCTCATTCACAGTGAGAGCCAACATACAGTTCAACCACTACAACTCAGAGGTTGGCAATAAGAGGCAAGGGGTGGGAACAGCTTCAATTAGAATTGCTGCTGAAAGTGAAATCCTATCCCAAGTTGTTTCTAGCTCATTGTATAATCCTACTGGAGGTAACTCACAGGCAGTTTTTATGGCAAAGTAATAGTCATCATGACAGATGTTGGACCCCAACTGACTGTTGCAGTAAATATTACATTTTTTTTCCTAACTGAGATTGCTTTGGCAATTAATATGCTTTTGCATTAAAAGAATTAAATCTCATATCTTTCAACTGAGTGAAAATAGAATTCTACGTTGGAAGCTCTTAGGAAGAATGAGTCCAGCCAATATGACTTCATGCATCTTAGCTTGCATCTTGGGTCACATGAATAGTAGGGAAAAGTACTGAAAGTAATTTATTATTACTTTAACCAGCTACTATTAAATTGCAGCTTGTTTTGTTTGTGCTAACAAACTTGTCAGGTAACCCATTACTCAGGTAACCCATTATCTGATATGTTAAAACATGCACTTTTTCCAGGGGTATAACATGTTTAATTTAAGGTATAAAAGTACAAACAACTTTGAATGTGAATTTATGGTGTGTCCATATAACTCTGCAAAAGTAAGATCCTTCAGAAGTGTTGCAGTGGAAGTTTACATAAGAAACTTTTATGGGATAGCTAGCATACAGTAAACTCAGTGCTTGATAGTTTAGTTCTACCTAACCTGTTAAAAATAGACACAGAAATTAATTTTATTTAATACAAATTGGAAAGTCTACAAATTCTGTCCACTGTCACTTATCTTCTTTGATTTAAGAGTAGCTTGAGATCAACGGATCTCAAAATGACTAATTAGAGAACATTTGAACTATATCAAGATATCTGTCTAAGAGGGGTTTGTGCTGCTTAATCCTAAGGGGCTTCCAGCACTCCAGGGAATAAGCAAATTGTTAACACACAAATAGTAGTCACTTGTTGGTTGAACCAAAATAACTGACCCTTAACGCAAACTAAAATACTGACATTTGCCATCTTCACTTAGGTTTAGACTAAAATATTTAACCTTCTCGTTGCAGCAGACTAAGTGTGCTAATATGTGTGGTTACTAGAGATGTGCTGAAAAGTGGTAGCATGAGAGGTCATTGTAGCGAGAATGTGTTTGTGTCCATACCTGTACGAACATGGCACGATGACTCTTACACGATAGCTACATATCTTAGAGTAAACCCATATAGAGTTGGGATTTTTTTCATGTGAATGCTTTAATTTTTACGTTAATTTCTTTGAGAATTGGACTGAAAACCAACTTGCTTGTAGGCTGAGCACCGTCTGTGTTTTTCAATTAAAAGGGTAGTGAGAGGCAGTATTGGTCCCATTCCTGTAGCTTGGTAGGTCACAGAGTGGGAATCCGTGCGGGGTTTGGGGGCTTGTTTTGTTCAGTTTTAGAGCTGAAATGGTCTCTACTAGTTGTTAAGTGCATTTATTGATAATTCCTCACAAGTTAAACAACACCAATAAGGGAATATTGAACCTACTTTGCTTGTCCGCAACAGAAGGCTGCATGATTTCAATACGTCCGATTGCAGCTCATTGTAACTGAGAATTCAATCTAAAAATTTCGTATTAGGAAGGAATTCATAGTCCTCTTCTCATTTGTCAGGTAAGTCAGAGTACTGTTGTCATCATGTTAATCTCTTTTGCAGATCTCCAATATCAAAACAAATTTTAAGAAAGCTAGTTAGATCAACAGAAACATTACACAACAATGTAAGGTTTTTTTGTGAAGAAAAGTTGAACAAAGGTAATTGCTTTAGTACTAAAATTGGAAGGCTCGTTTACAAGTATATATCAATACAAGTGAAATGAAAGTTGCATAATGTTTTCTTGATCTGTTTTTCTCTCTAGTGCCTGTGGAAGAAAAAAAATGGCAAGGGCTACTGAAGGATTAGGAAAGAGCTTTTTCTAGATGGACATTTGTCAAGCCTGTTTTCTTAGCTAGCCTGCTGCAAATTGGTTTTGCAGAAATACATAGCTGTCTTTAAAAAATACTAAAAAGAAAACAAAGCCAATTCCCAACTCCGTCGCTGTTTACCATCCTCTTTAGCCTAGAACAGCCCTGAACAACCGAGGACATATCCGCTAGTGAAGGAGCAAGAGCCTAGCGAAACGTTTTATAACTTTTTCAGTTGTGCCGCTTTGTTAAATGGGAAGGGAGAGTGGTCGGGGGCGGGGAGGAGGAGAAGGGAAGGCGAAGTGAGTGGGGCAGAGCTGGCTGCTGTGCCGCTGCGGAGGCGGCCGGCTGCGCGCCGCCGGCGCGGGAGCGGCCGCGGGCCGTGCCGGCCCTCATGCTG
>NW_028186612.1:1407068-1465614 GCF_003343005.1 Rhea americana
GGGGGGGGGGGGCGAGGAGGGTCCGCGCAGCCAGGAGATGTGGGACCTGGAGCACCAGCCTGGAAACTTATCAGGAGCACTGAGGTGCCCCTGACACTCGAGCGAGGAAAATTTTACGCCCTTCGGTCAAAAATCCCCCTCCTGAATTCAGATACGTGTGTGTACAGGTTCTGGTTATACGTTCGCTAGACAATTCTCAGCCGTTTAAAAAAAAAAAAGCCCAGCTTAAGTGTGACCTGTATCCTGTAACCAGTAACCTGGTCATTTGTTCTAAGCGTGCCTGTGTGTGCACACGCACATACACACATGCACACATATATTCTTTTAAAATTATGACTTTATATGGTTGCTATGTTAAAACTCATGGTTTTTTAGCKGTTTAATTTCCTGATGTGAATTCTGGAGTGTTGGAAAATGTAAAAATATTTAGGAAAGAATAATCCTAATTATACTTAATTTTTAAGTACCCCATACATGCTGTTTTTTTGCAAAATAGTGCTATTTTAATTTTGCATGATTTCAAAGAGTACATGTGTGGTGTTAATTTTAGATCTTACTAACTGCCTCTATCTATAGTTTTAAATTAAAAAAACCCAAACACTTCTTAAAATATACAATGTGCATAGCACATAATGGATGTTCCTACCCTGTAATACAATGATTTTTGTATGAGCAGTGAGCAAATAGGTCATAAGTCAAAGTAAGTGTTATGTAACTGACTTGCTTCAGCAAACTTGATGCAAACTGTAAAGAAATACTAAGTATGTTTTGTTTTTGTTTTTTAAAATGGACAAGATGAGCAATTAGCTCTCTTTTTGAGTTGGATTACTTTGTGGCAGGTCGATTTTTTTTAATTAAAACTGTGCTTTAAAAATATGAGCCAGTTAATTTCTATGGTGTTACATATTTTCCTAAAAAACTATTTTGGTCGTGTATGTAATYTGGGATACTAAATATCTGATATTCACCAGTGAAACATTAGTTAATACTGTAACCAGAACCATTACATAATTGAAAAATGTTCATGACTTAGTATGGTTTTTATTTTTTAACTTTGCTGTTTCCTAGCTAGTAGCTGTTTGCCTACTACTATTCGGCATAATTATAGTTTTAGAAGTAACTAAAGATCAATATGAAAATAGTTTCATATTTTTTATGTTGTTTGAAATAAAACAGCGGTGGGTTAATATTTCTATTGCAAAACTAACAAGAATAGGTAGACAGTTAAAGGTACACAGTGGTCGTATAAAATACTACATATCAAAGTAAACAAATTAGTAAGCTGTAGTATTCATGTAGGGTTTTTTTGGTGTTTTCTGTACATCATGATGTTTTTGGTGTATTATGTTTCGTCTTCCTGCGCAATAAAATACACTTGCCATGGARGAAACTGCAGCTCCCAGACTGTTCAGTGCAAATACTTTAGCCATCTACTTGTAAGATAAATGAAGACAGGAGACAAAATGTACTTTTATCAGTGCTAATGTGATCAGCTGCATCTGTGCTACTCATTCATTAGTCTCGCTAGTGACTACTATACGTTTCATTTGTTAATATTTTAAAAGTACTGGTGGATAYCTCCTTTACTGTTTTATTGTAAATATAATTTCTTTTGATTATATACTTGGAGTTTATTGAGTATCTGTAGTTTTTCGGTTGTTTGCCTCACTTGAAAGTCTCCTTTGTAAACTGTTTCATGACTCTACTCTTCCTATATTGCATCTGTTCTATGCAAAATAATAAGCAATATTCTATCTACATTAAATTTAGATGCTTTTAAGGAGAAATACTGTTCATTCTCTTTTGTAGATAACTGTCTCTGAGTTTTGGTATAATTATTTTGTCACACTGTACTGAGTTGACTTATACCTCTTTTATTCTTACGCTATTCTTTCCCAAACAGAAACTCCTGCGGAGTTTTGGCAAAACATTCATTGAGAGTTTGAGGGGGGGCAGGGAGGGCTGGCCTTACTGTCATTTACATATTTTGCCAGTGGAAAGTAGTTGCATCATGTAGGCTTTCTTAACTTGTGATTGTTTGTTGGGCTTGCCTGAAAAAGATACCGTAAGGCTAAATGGCAGAGGAAAAAGGAAAAGAAGCCGTGTATTGATTTCTGTTTTTGTTTCAGGCAAAGAGAACCATTTGGCCTATRCTTTAGAAGATATTTCCAACCTGAAATCTAGTCAGCTATGTGAAATATAAGTTGGAAGTATTCTTTTTACCATCACTGCTCTCGATTCTTACAGCTTTGCAACTCTGTTTTCCTGTTCTTAAAGTGTGGATAGAAAACACTTAGTATAGAATAGTCTATACTTTCTAGTATAAAGTGCTTAGCCCAAGGAAAGGGAAACTGACTCGAGTGTTGCCAAAAGCGCACTCTAAACAAGCTAAAGGAAAGATGCTGCTTCTGCTTTGTTTTCTTCAGGCCATTACACTTTTAGCAATCACTAAGGCTTCTGGAAACTGTAGTGTGTAGTGAGTTTTCAGAAAGAAGCCCTAAAAAAAAGTTGACAGTAGGCCTTTAGCTAGTCTTCTATAATTCTGTCTTTTCTCTGTGAAATCCTTTTGGCATGTTCTTGTTCACTGGCAATATCCCAAAATGTGATATCACAAATATCAGATGTCTTACTGCAATTCATGGCATTTGCTATGCCACAGTGGTGCATTCTGGGATAACCTAGGTGAACCAGGAAATGTCATAAAAATTTGGTAGGGAAAGTGGTATGGTAGAGAAATTGTAATGTTGTACTGAAAATAGCATGCAGATCTTTGTAATCTGGGGTGGCCTCTATTCACCGAATGCATTTTTAACTGGGTGATGTTTACAGATTTTTTTTCCGAAAGTTGAATATCTTAGATTATAAATGGTTATCCAAATGAGTGGCAAAACATCAGAGCTAAACTTGTTCCTTTGAAAATATCTTTGATTTTTAAAAATGGATCATAATTACATGTGGCCTTGTCAGGATTTATTTTAATCTCAAAGTTGAAGTGCAATGCCAAATATAAATGTAGATTGTATTGTACAGATGGAGGATGTTTGAATCCTCCGTAAGATCTGTTATAAGTTAGTTATAGACAAACATGTATATGTTACTATCTCCTACATGTGGTCTCTCTCTTATTAAATTCACTGCTGAAATGTTACACAGTAAGTGTGGTTTCTGCTAACTGCATTTTGTAATATAGTTAGAAAATAAATAATTTAGCATTGGCTACACTGACCCATGTTTGCATCCTAGCTGTCAAGCTTTGGAAGGTAAATTCTTGAGCAGTATTACTTAGTTCTAAGTCATAGAAAATGAAGGCTTAGAAGTCTGTTTGTGAATTTGTTTGTTTGGTCAGAACTTGCAGTTCTCAGGTGTAATTTCATTTCTGCAATGTATTCTTTATTTTAGATGGAACTGAATGTATGTATTCTGAACACAAGCACTTCCATGTTGTTGCTTTATATTTTCCTCTTTTTTTCTCATTACTGTTCTTAGGTTTGATTTTTGTGCCTAAAATGGCCTAGAACTGTGAAAAGATAACGTAGATTGCTTTTGTAAGACTGTATAGGAAGAATATGTGAGAGCTTTTTTTTTTTTTTTTCCCTCCGCTTATTTTCTAGTTAGCCTTCTGCCCTAGACAGCTATCATCTAAATTACTGTCTTGCCTCTGGTACTGTCTAACACTAGAAGCTTCTGAGAAAGATTTGACAAATTCTGAAGTTGGAGTTAGGGAATAGTCTGTCCATAGGGAATCAGTTTGAGATGGGATTATGCCATGAGGAAGGAGAGTGATGTTTTTTTCTAGAATTTAAACACTCTCAAGTGAAATTCTTATTTATGCATGTAGTTAGGGAGAAATAAACCTTTACAAATAATTTGATTCAGAAAAGGTAGAAGTTTGAGAGAATTGGAAGCTTTTTTCTAAGTGTGAGGAGCAATGTGAAGAGACGAGATCTGTTGGCAAGAGTGGAAGGGAAGGGATGTGTTGGACGGGATTATACAAGGACCCCATGTCTGGGGCCATGAGAAAAAGGACTAAAGTTTATGGCTTTATTTCAGTCATGTTGCACTTCCACTCTAGTCAGGTGATTTTTGGCTATACAGTTTTGTAGTACCACTGAGGAGGAGTTAAAGTTTCAGAACAAGTGAGAAGATACTGAAGGTGGTCAAGGAGAAAGATAAGGGAATGTGTTTAGAATCTTTTCTAATCTTTTCCAGGGTTATTTGACCTGGGCCAAATAATAAAAGGTGTGTTAGCTGTTGTCATTACTGTGTCAGGCTTGCCTTGCACTGTGTACAAAAGGTTTGGTCACAGTCATTGCAGGAGCTGCAATTCGTTGTATGTTTAGACCTGTCATAAAATGGAGGCATAGGTTGAAAAATTCTGTTTTAACCTTTGGTAGACTTTTCTTGTTTGAAAAATTTGACTTTGACTTTAAGCTATTTTAGTTGAAAGCTGATCCCACATAGGAGTGGGTACAGAAGCAAGGTAGAGTGCTTTTGGGAGTGCTTTTTTGCAGTGATCAGAAGAAGGGGAATCTGGAGTTGCTGGAATGTAATCTTTAAGACAGATGGGAGCTTGAGGATGAGAAGCAGAGACTTCAGTCTTTTTCTTTCACCTTAATCCATCTTTGTGCGGTTGCTCATCTGTGAGCAATCTTTTCCCTTTGTTTGGCCCTTTTTTTTTCTCCTTGTTACAGAAAGCAGAGTTTTTAAATAATAATAATAATAAAAAAAAGTTAAAGACAGTGTTACACAGCTCCAGAAGCAGCAACTGTTATAATTTSAAGTCTAGTTCTTGGACAGAGTGTGACAGTAAAGAACATTTGAAGATTTTTGGAAGTGATTTGTGTCGCTTAGGATACAGTTTGCATGAACAAATTCTTAAAACCATAGGCTAAGGAGGGGAATCAGGCCTGTATGTTTTGTTTAGCTTCTGTATTACACGTCAAATAATTAAATATTTACTTTTGTCTTTATATTTGCTTTCAGGTAGTAAAATCACCTACAATGATGTAGGATGATGTTTAACTATCGAGGCTTCTTAAATTATCATTTTATCTGTTCCATGTTTCGAAAAAGCATGGAGCTGTTTAATTAAACTTGATGACCTTTGTTTAGTTACTGAGACAATTATATTACTTTTCCATAGAAAGTGTTGGAATCCTAGTGCTAAATCCCTGAATACCTACTACTGGCGTTACTATTGCCTCCCTTGGGAATGTTTTGAAAGTGGTTGACTTCTGTTTAGTATCTTACCGGAAAGTCAGAGTTTCTAAACTGTGCTATGTAGCCAGAAATTGTTACTGCCAGTTGTGACATGCGCTGCCATCACCACTGTTGAAGACTGTTTGCTGTTGGTTCCTGCAGTGATACCTGGGAGCCAGGAAGGCTGGGGGGAGGCAGTTCTCCTGATCCTTGATACGCCTACATACAGTGCGTGTGTAAACAACCCTACGCATTTCTTTCTTTTCATATGGCCGCACAATCTTAAATGTCGGCTGCTGACAGCTTCACCAGCGCTACGCAACTGCTTTCATTATTAATGCCTCTATATCTCCAAATAAAGAACTGTTAGTGAATAAGTACTTTATGGATTCATTTAATTATTAATCAAGGTGACAGGGTATTCTCTAAGGTACAAAATTCTGTTTCAAAAGAGGTCTGAAGTCAATAGAGGATTTTCCATTAAAATTAAACAAAAAAAAAAGTCATGAGAATAAATGCTTACCAGTACAAATAAGGATTTAATAATCCAATCCCTTCTTTTCTACTATTTTGAATAATGAGAACTGATTGTTACTATATAAGACCAAACCTGTGGAGAACAGGATTATTTAGAAAAAATAAACCAGACATTGCAGAATAGTTTCTTCACTCCTCAAATTTCAGCAAGTTGTGAAGATAATTTTTACCATTTCAAACTAGCAACATTTCGTGGAACCTAAGTTGGCAGAAAACTATGTGTAATAAATTGCATAAACTTGTTCTTGATTTTTATATTATACAACTATTGGCCAATTACTTATGTTTTACTCCCATTGCTTTTAGATAGTGACAAAACGCACGATCATGTTGTGTGTACAGAAAAATATTTAGGACATTTCTAGGCTGTTCAGAGGGACCCGGGCTTATCTGACTGTGTTTCTTCTGAGCTGGAAGTGTATTTCATGTGTCTGAGACCCGGCCTACTGTCTAATAACACAGTTTCGTCAAATGCACAGTAGTACTGTAGAGCACTAATATTACATGTTAACTTTTTTCAGAGCAACTTAAGGCTGAATAATTTTGGATGTCAGACTCCACATCCTGTCTTGTATTTTGCTCCATCTTCTGTGCTAGAGTTTTCTCATCAGGTCAGAAAATAGATTAACAACAGCTGCTTTACTGTCTCCTTGTAAATTATATGGACTTACAGCTAAAGAATAGGCGACCTTTTCTGAGGAAGGCTATCTTGAAAATTGCCTCTATAACAGAAAAGCTAGTGATAGTTTTGGTCTCTTCGGCATGTTGTGAGGGTGTTTTTCKTCTGACTCTTTTGTGGCTTTCTGTGAGCTGTGAAACCATTTGCAAGGAATTTGAGAAAGATGTGTCACAGTGGTAAAGTTATGGGCAAAAAAGTAGTGGTAGTGCCATTATGGTAGCGTTAAGGCTGTGAGAGAGGCAGGGATTGTGGGGAGAGATGGTATCTTATGCCAAACTGTTGTAACTGGGAAAAACAGATGAGAATTTGAGTACACTTAAGGAAATAAAGGCTGTTGGTTTTGTTTTTTGTTCCCCCCGCCCCCCCCCCAAAAAAAAACAAAACAAAACAAAGTAGTTGAAAACTATACTGGAAGAAGATTCTGTATTGAAATAATTTCTCCAGGAATCATCTCTYCAGTCCTTCTAACAGCCTTTTACGCTTGCTAAGCTTCCCACCCATCAGAAGCAAACTCCCTGCAGACAAGCCTACACCCAGCCTGGGCCTGAGCAGCAGAAGTAAAATTAGTGACCAGAGCTCCACAGCCACCATAATAAATGCGTTCTGAGGCAGAATCACCAAGATTGTAGGATTTGGTGTAATACACTTTATCTTTCGTCAGATTTTCTCATGGGCATTCAGTAAATGCCCTCATGGAAACTAAGTGAATGAAATTAAACAGCTCTTGTGGTTGAGGATGAACTTGTACCCAGTCAGTGAAAACCCATTGTTTGCCATAAAACTCCATCCTTAGCCCTTCACTGCTGGAATTCAAAGCAGCATGACAAGTTCCTTCGAAAGATGAACCTGGGAACTGATATTCATGACAATGGGATGCTAAAAGTCATGACCTTGATAAGGAGATTGGCTTGATGACGTAATATAATCACAGTCTGAATTTTTTTCCTGCACCTCTACCCTAAAGCTGACTCTTCTGTGTTTCACAGATAATAAATTACCTCTTACTCCATCTTTATTTTTTTTTCCCAGGAGACAACTATCTTAAGAGCTTTCCCTTTTCACCCCTCTCTGTTCCACAGATGCTGTCCAGCTGTCTTTTCAAGTTCACAGTTTTAACTTTGAAGATTGTAGAATCTACACAGTATTCAAATGAGACCTTGATGTCCAGGAGCTTGTTTGTTACTTAACCATACTTTATCAGGAGAAAGGAAAAAAAACAGGAGGAGGGAGGGAGGCTCAAAAGAAAACCCCACAAATCTCTTTTCACGGTCTTCGATTACAAGTGGTGAAAAATTATTAGTTCTGTACCAAGAATAAGGTTAGATTTGTTGGTCTGCTAGGATTGGCTTTTATTTCATGTTAGAAGATAGCAGCAACGTGTCACCTGGCTTTCCTCAGTGGTACATGATAAGTCTGGGTTATTTCTGAGGCTGTACAAAGAATTCGGTGACTTAGGAGAATCCACTGGTCACTGAACTGCCAAAAGAGCTCAATGTGGTGCTTAAATGCAAGAAAAGTAGGTGGGTTTTGATATGTAAAGCTTACATCTTGCTGCAAGCATGACTGTATGATATAAAGCTTTCTGTTCTTGAGTTTTTTTTTTTTTGTTTGTTTTTTTTTTGTTTTTTTTTTGCTTTGGAAGATAATGACCACCTGACTAAGGGACAAGGCATAAATGCCACTTCTATAATCCTTTCAGTATAATATTGACAAAGATCAAGGCTAGCAAGTTATCCACTGAGGGGGGAGGTGTATAGGATCTTCAGACAACTCCTTCCCCTGCCACCTGCCATCCAGAATTGATTCTCTGTATGTGCATTCAAGTCTCTTGACAACGGAAATCGTGAACGAGTCTCTTAGAGAAATGAAACTTTTATAAACCACTGAAGGCTACATAATTGGATGTTCATTATTTACAGTTCAGGATTTTGAATACAGGACTGGAAATGAAGGTTAGTTGTTGTTAAAGATCAGCCTTTAGGTGTGAAAATAATTTGGTCAATATGATGACCTCTGTCTTTGAGCTTGTGGTTCAGACGGTTTGTAACATAATATGCAGAAATTATCTGTTTCACAGTAACAGCTGTACTGGGTCAGAGCAAAGATCCAAATGTCCTGGCATCATGTTTCTTGCAGTAGTTGGTAGCAGATGCTTAGGAAGGAAAGTAAGAAGAGAGTAATTCTGGAATGATACTTCCCTGAGCTACTAATTGTTGAAGGTTGCAAAAGAACTGTGGGATTTCTGCAGTCGAAGGTGGTATGCCTGTGTTAAATCCACTGAGCTTTACGAATCTTCTGTGAACATATCCAGCCTCCCCTTGGTCCCATGTAAACTTTGAGCGTGCTCAGCGTGGAGTACCACAGTTTAACTCTGTGAGCGAAGAACAGCTCCCTTTTGTTTGGGGTTTTCTTGAACCTTCCTCCTACGGGCATCAATACTGTTTAGCGAGTGTTTGAAGAGATGGTGAATAGTTGTTACGTAGATACCACCTTTTCAGTATCTATTATGTTTTTAATCATCAAGAAAATGGGAGGATGGAGTGGGGCAAACAACATGCAGTATACTCTTAAAAGAGGTGCACAAGTGTCAAAGATGTAGTGAAATTTTACTTAAATTGAAAAACTTGTGGATGAGGGCGTATGGGGGGGGAAGAGAGGATTGCTTTTTGAAGACATCTAATTTGGACTGTTAAAAATAATGAAGTTTTCTTGTGATCCTTTGGGTTGTAAGTATCTTCAATTCTTTGCAGCTTATAGAAAGTATGGGATGTTATTTTCTGATGTTAGATGTCTTTATTATGTAGGTTCGGTTTTGCTTCATTCTTTTAGTTTCAGAACATTTATATCTGGATGATGAACTTAATCTATACCTGGCATAAACTGACTTAATTATTCTGCTTATTATATTTGCTGTTAAGACTGGTTATCAGTGAGTTTAGATTTCACAGTTGATCATTCTAATGTCAGTGGATATAAAGATTTTTTTTTTTTTTAAATGGCTGTATTAACAGATTAGCGTTGTTAACCATAGCTGCTGCAGTGTGCATTCGTTAGTCTGTCCTTGAGGGTACTGTACTGGCCAGTTTGAGGACTGAATGCCAAGGTGGCTATATGGTAACTGCAGCAACATTTCAGTATCAAACAGAGCATGTTGCGTGCAAACCCATGTTAAAACATAGTTAAGGCATTCCCTGTTTTGCATTAAGTGGAGTCAAGACCATGCTTTGTCTCAGACCTTCCGTTGTATTTCACTGTGTGTTTTGAACTAGCTTTCTTGCTCATGAGACTGTGATCATTCCCCCCCCCCAAACCTCAGCCTTATTCAAACCTTTCTCGAAAACGCGCTTCATTCATTTGGCTTTCCATTATTAATCTGTTCTCGTACATTGGCAGGTGATTAAATGTGAGTAAATGAAAATACTCTGCTTTCATTTATAATATACTGATACAAGTTCCCATTGTTGACAGTGAGTCTCTTTGTTTTTCTGCTCCCCTCTCTCTTAACTATTGAAGACTGTTGTCATTTTTTGTTGCATTTAATTAGTAAGCTAGTGTCTTACAGTAGAGAACCAGCCTAAATTAACAAACTAAATTAACAAAATCAAAAGGATTTAGTTATACTCACTAAGATGAACCTCGTTATCTTTTCTGTAAGTAGGGAAAAAATGAGTTCTTTAGGGTTGTATTTTTTTGTAAAACATGGAGCTTGGTATGCTTCAAGCTCATTTAGGTAGTCTTGATACCATCTATAGAAAATCTAAACTTATTGGAAACATCATCTAGTTAGTTCAAACCCTATGATCAGCGTAAATGACTGGAGAGAGACAACTGAGTTCATGTGGTCATTAGAATTTGGGCAAACGAAGATATTATTTCTGAATCAACATGCTGTAGAAGAAGGGATATTAAATGCTGTGTAGGTTCTTAGAGCTGGGTTTTCTTTTGACACTCTGAAAGTAGATGATTTGGCACTTGGAACCCCTGTGGGTGGGAGATGTTTATAAAAAAAATAAATAAAATGTATATGTGGCAGTGGTAGGGGAGGTGTTGGTTCTGAAAACATCTGAGATGCTGGAAAGTGTGTCCTCAGTGGGAAAGAGAAATTGCAAAGCTGGCACTAAGCAGAGATTGGCTTCTTACGCATCTGTGGCCATATTTAGGAAAGGAGCAACACTCAGAACTAAATTACTGGAGAAGTGAGAGGCTAAAGGGACTGAAAATAAAGGAAATTATTCTTACCTAGCTTGTTCGTTTGAATTTGGTCCAGAATGATAGTATGTGAAAGTTGCTGTCTCCACACTAGCTGCTTGTGTGAAGTGAGTCTTGAGGTGGTTTTCAAAATGTGAATACTCTTTTAACTTGAAGCTCTACATCTGCTGTAGACCTTGCTAGCTTCTGCTTACAAGTAAAAAGATGAACAGTCATGAATGAAAATTCCTTTCAACATGCCAGTCCAGTCTGGAAAGGGCAGATCCAACACTGGATGGAACARAGTGCATGGTACTTGTACTGTGTGTGGTGCTGGGGGAAACTTCTGTTTTCTAGTATATTTTGCAAACAGTTGTGTGTATAATTAAAACAAACAATAGTCAGTTAAAAAAAAAAAAGCACATTTCAAGGAAGTTATAAAAAAGCCTGCTTTTTTATTGGCAAATAATGATGTGGTAATACAACTCATTACAATATTTGCACTTATGTGGCGTTTTTGGTTTATTGTGATTTTGTTGAAGGACAACAGATCACGTAAATAAATATGTTCATTTTTTTAGTATTCAAATAATACTTTGAAGGAGATAGCCAGGAAGAGTGCTTCCAAAGATTTTGGTGCAGTTTAACCCCCCTTCCCCAGCTCCTTTTCTTTTTTCATTTTTTTCTTTTAGAAGTGATTCTTTTTATTACACCCATCAAGACTCATTTTGTAAGACTTATTTTTCTTATTTTGGCAAAATGGTTGATCAGTGTAACTGGCAAGGAACTGATGTGGAACAACAAAGAATTTTTGTTTAGCTAGAAATTTTATTTGAGGCCGTCTTGGAGCACTTGGTGGAATAGAGTRGAAACTTGCTCTTTGTATAAGAAGGGCCATTCAAGTTAAGTTGCACGTTTTCCTCCCCCAAATTAGCATACCAGAATACTTTATTGCGGTGTGTTTAGAATACTTTATGCAAGAAATAACAGTAAGTTGAAGATTGCTAACTGAGGATCTGTAATGATGCCAACTGGCTTTTTTTTTCTTTTTTTTTTCCTGTATGAAAGCTTTGTATACATAACAGGATGAGTCATCACTGGAGAGTTCTGAAAGTCTTTGGCATCCTGAAGAATCCTTTTGTATGGCTGGGCCACTCAAACAATATTTTTGTCATGAAACTGTGCTTTAAGAAGTATTGGAATAACTGGGAGTTTTAGGAAAGGATTTTCTAATGTCACTTAAATCTTGGATTTATATTATTTTTTAAAATATTTTGGTATTACTGGGATTCTTAAAGCTTTCTGAGTAATATTTTAAGTCTCTAAATAGTTTGTTGGCCATAGTGTTTTTTTTTTTTTTTTAAGGTTGTGACTGGTGACTTTGGACATACTACCTTTTAATGTACATTGATAAATTTGTTTTAAAAAGTGCTTAACAAGAGTTTGACTATGTTTTCTTAGTTCCACGAAAACAACTGCTGGTGCTTTAATGCAAGTATTGAAAATCTGGTTGTAGGAGAATACTGGAACTCACTTTGCTTTGCTGAAACATGGCACTATTTGAAATGTGTCGTTGCTGCTTAGCTGAGTCACACTTACTTTAAGTACATTTTCTTTTGATACAGTTGTTATGGAGAAGAACTGGCTGGCCTTGGTATTTTCTATTGCTCCTCTTTAGAAATGAATAACTAACAAAAGATTAAGGCCTTTTTGTGTGTGCTAAAAACATCAGTAGTTACTATACTTACAACAACTGCTTGATAAATGGATGTAGGAAGCTGCTGACTTAATATTTAAGACTTGACTTGTGAACTTCAGTTACAGTTGTTCAGAAGTAACACATCAGGCCACCAGTGTATTTTGCAAATGATTTTTTTTTCTCTAATAAAATGAATGACGAAACTTGATTCATATAATGTTAAAGTGTGTGCTAGCTAGCAGAGATTGAGCTTTGTGGTTGGTGAAATAGGGCAGCAAACTTACTTTTGTCTGAGATTTCTCAGGAGTGTTTGAAAATTTTCAGGATTTTTCTGTGATTAGTTCCTCAACAGTACATTTTGTAAAGTGTGCTGTAATCACTTTAAAAAAATCAAAGCCATTGATAAGAACTTTCTTGTAAATTTGAATAGTGTTGATTTTTTTTAGGTATTTAATTTCACAATTTTAATTTTTATTACATTGTTACGTGAACTTGAATAAGAAATTTATGGGTGAGAGAATTTGATAGAATGGTTTAGTCTTCAGAACATAACATTTTTCATCCAGAAAAAAACAAAACTGCTTTCATAATCATTTACAGTTTTTCAGGCTTTTTATTACAGTTTTCGGAATAGTACTGGTAACAGATGGGTTTTCAGAGAGTCCTTGAAAAAGTGCATAGGTTACTTAGCACTGCACGTGCAAGTGTGATAGCTCTGAGTCACAATCTTGGACTTGTGGATTTTTATTCACATGTTTATTTTACTGTGCACATTCAATGCTGAGCATTTAAGCAGTTCCTTCGTTTGATTTGGAAGTAGAGCAACAGAAATCTACTTCAGATAGCTAATGAAGTTGCCATTTAGTGATAGTTTTTGCTTAAGCTTAAAATTCATTCAGTGGCATCAGTGAGTGAGCTTTTTAATGGTAGCACTATTTCTGTTTGTGTGTGTTTTTTAATTTTATTTTTAATTTGATGCACTCATGCTGTGTGTTACCAGCTTAGTATTACTGTACAATAAATAAACTGTTGTAACATGCTCATACAAGTGAGTCTGTACTGACCGAAACCTTTGTTTTTGTTTTCTAAGGTAAATTAAACTTCAGCTTTTGATTTCATCATTCAAAGAGGTAGATTCTCAACAGATCTGAAAATTGGCATGCAGATTTGAATACAACAAAACAAAATATTGAGGTGTGCTTCTCTGTATTCAGACAAGTAAAAATTGTTGGTATATTTTTACTTTTATGTTTGCCTTGCATCTTTTCAAAGCTGTTAAAGGGAGGAGCTCTGGTTATTCTGAAATATTGTGCTCCTTCAACAAAACATTATTGCCAGCTGTTCAGATGCAGAGTGTTTCCCCTAGGGTCACTCAGTCACATTACCTTTACTCTAGGATCCACATGCAAAGAAGGAGTATTTGTTGCTCTGTGAGGTGACTTTGCATGCTTGTTTTGCAGCTTGTAGTTCAGAACACTGGACCTGAAAGTTTTGGATCTCTGGAGTTTTCTCACAGATCTTGAGAATTAGGTATCTTAGAAGATCCTTTTTTGAATATTCTGAAGGCCACAGAATTGAATGTCATTTCTTAGTAAGCTTGAGGTAAAGAACGAAGTCTGTTGTTAAAGCAAAACAAAGGAATATGCAGAAGAAAAGGTGGTGATTAGGAGTTACAGAAAGTATCCCAGCACATCTCTTCTGATTATGAAATAACTTCTGATGAACTGCTCTCCAGTAATTTGTGTACCCATATATTGCTAGTAATGGAAATCTGCAAGTTAGCTTTATATTTACAGGACATTTAAGGCCATAATAGCAGAGATGTTTTCTGCTTGCAGTACAGACTTCAGCACTCACCCTGTATCGCAACTGCTCATTTCTGTTCCTTGGCCAGTGCCCCTGCTCGTGCCTGCATGAGGAGCCACGGTGGGAACCCAGTTGTGACCATATGACCTCTCTTTGAAGAGAGTATGTGTTGCTTAAATGGTACTTTTCCTGAATGTATGACCCTTGCCAGAGTCTTCTGTGAACTTTTTGGTTGGCTCTGTCCTAACTTTTGGAAATGTTAGCTATAAAACTATCCTTTGTACTTAAAAGATTCTCAAACTAAGATCATGAAGCTTACAGAAGCAGTGCTTTTTAAGAGGAAGAGGTCTCATCAATAGCAGTTGGTTTATTATTTTTTTTTTAATTTAAAGTCTTTATATCTTTTAGCTTTGAAATCAATGTTTCCTTTCATTTTGTGTGGTACAGTCTAAAATTGGTGAGTAAAGGTTTTTATCATTAAATTTCTAGCAACAATCCTGTTAACTAGAAAACAATCTTCTATGAATTTAACTTTTTAAAGTAGTTTGAGGTTTAAAATAATTCAGATATGCAGAAGAGAATGCATATCATTAGCATCGTTACTGTGTTGGTAGCATACAATTAGTTATCAGATAGTTTCTACTAGATCTACATTGATGTTACTTTCCAGTAAGTTACACAAATTCTACAAGTCAGGACATGCTACATCTAGGCTACGTACTGACATCAAAGTTCACATTTTGAAATGAATAATATTCAAAATTACCTTGGTACTTTTGAAAAGTTCAGCTCTAGGAACCCAGCTTTTGGCTTGCTTTGTGAGAATTCAGTGCATGGTCTGCAAAAAATACTAGTAAAAGACTGTCCAAGATAATGGGTGTCTAAAGAAATTTTGTTGTGATGTGTTAGTGCTGTGTATCATCTATTTAGCTCAGCGATAAGAAAATAAATGTCAGTAATGTATGTATTCTGCTTATGATACTTGCAGCACAGTTTACGAAACGATAGATGCGGGTTCTCTGTACGTGTTTTGTGGAAATTGCACTCAAAAAATCAATACAAATTGAACCACTCTTCCAGTGTGTTTGAAATTGCTTGTATCCGAGAAACAAGGAACAAAACCTGTCTAAAATACTGGGGCTGGATAGAAATAGTTAATGGCAGACTGTAGGGATTAGTGTTGGATTCAGCCTTACTGGTCTTAATGAGCTGGAAGGAGGCGGAAACAGCAAGCTAATGATATTGACAGGCAGTATTGAAGTAAATGGATTTGTCAACATAAGGAGAGCGAAAATGGAAAGGAACATAGGGTTGGGAGAATACAAAATACAGAAAAAGGAGAGGGAGATTTCCCCTCCTTCTCCAACAGATAAAGCGACCAATATTGAGTTAGGATTTCAAGACACTTCACTGATGAGAGTGAGAACCTTGGAATAAAGTAATTCTGCAAGTGGACAGCAGATAAATGGATTTTTTTTTTTGCAGATTTTATTTTAATTATCTCAGAAACATGTTGTGAAGATAAATGCATTACAATTTACAGTTCAACTAGACTTTCTGTTGATAAGAACAATAAAGGCGTCCACAAGATAATAACGCCTTTAGACAATAGTTAATGCTCACACCTAAATTTAAATAAAATATTGCATGGAAAAAACTTAAAAATGTGATGTTGGTGGTAGTTAAAAGTTGAACATAAAGCTAGCACCTTCTCATTCGAAAAAAAATCAACTTCTGTTTTATCCTGTAGACAATGGGGTAACAGTTGTGCCTTTTAGGCCAAGAATTTTTATGTATTCTAGGAGCTCTAAAGATAGAATTATAATGAAAGAAGAAAGGAAGGTATTTTCATAAAATACTATTGCATATAAACAGTCTTTCTGTTTGAGAGCAGATGAAARCATGTAACAGTCATCAGCATTTTAAATACATAAAATAAATAAAAATATCCACTCTTGAACTGCCCCAAATGTAACCTCAGCTGTTACACAGACACTGACATAGAGACTAGACTAGCAGCATTTACCAGCTGTGTGTAAGAGCTACACTGCACGTAAAGGGATTTCACATTTTATTATGTGGGAGGGATGATGTCAGTTTGGTTGATTATGCCCCTTTCAAGCTGCTGTGATAATTACCTGCTTGTTACCAGAAGTGTCGAACCCATTTTCAGTTCTTGTTTGCTTTTGCTGTCATGCCCTAATTGCTACATAATTTTGTCCCTGCCAATTACTACCTTGGAGTTGAATTTTACAGTGGAAAAGTCATAAGAAGCAATGAAGTCATTGTTTTTTAGGTCTCAGAATTTCAATAGAATATTTTATTATGCTGAAAAGTACATATTTTATTGTGCCGCAAAGCATATCGCACTACATGCTACTCAGTCCTGTGAGATGAGGAGATCCCATGGTGCCCGCTGAAATCAATTGGATTTAGAAGGCACAACTTTCTGAGAAAGCAAGCCCCTTGATTACCTGATGGCTGTAGCATGTGCCTAGATAGTTAAATATGTGATATGTGGAGATGAAGAAATGTGGAGCATTGATGTGTTTTCATTTTGAAAATAAGTATATTTAAATGCTACATTCTGTAGAGGCAAGAACTCTTAGGGTTTTGTTTCTCCCTTTTTTTTATGTACTATGTGAGTTTAATAATTTGTCTTTGATGTAAAAATTGGGTCACCTGATACGATTTTTTGTACAGAGTTTTCTATAAAGGTAAAATATATATAGATTTCTTTAAAAGGTATTAAGTCTAGCAGTGTTTTATATTCTGATTAAAAATATCCAATGGAATAAAATATGCAATAACTGAGTTAAGGCCTAGCTAACTGACAGATAACCATTTGCGGGGGAGTGGGGGGAATGGTGACTGTCACTGAATTGTTTTATTTTTTTTGGATGATTCTCCAGCGGTAAAGTCCTGTATTACTCAATATCTTAAACTATAATCTGGAGTAATAATTATTGCTGGTAGAATCTATATAGAGAATGAAGAAAATGAGGATAGGGAAGAAACAAGTGTGATTTAGATCAACTAAGCGCAATTAAACAAAATACACTTCAATGCAAAATAAAATGTATAAGAAAAGGAACGCTGACAATTTCTACGGGGTATAGGGATCTGCAATCCAGGAAGTAATACTTCCAAAAAAGAATTTAAAGTGTGGGATGCTTTTAGGCTCTTTTTATGGCATAGGTGAGACTGGCTGCTCCCTCCTTACTGTGATTCTAGTATCCACAATTAGGACTGAACTATTGGGGGAAACTCAAAAAAAAATAAATAAATAAAAAAATAAAAAAAGATCAAAAGTTCTAGAAAGCTGAAGAAATTGGTTTTGCTGAGGAAGTTAAAGATGCTCAACCTATTTAGTCTGGGGAAGGAGAGGCAGAAATAATCCAAACTCTACAAATAAGAAGTAACTTCATTACAGTGCATAAATATCTGCAGAGGAGAAAATGTTGAATATTGAAGGGTTTTCTAATGTAGCAGGACAAGGTAGGACAAAAGCCAGCAGCTGAAAGCTGAAACCAGAGAAATTCACCTAGGAAAGGAACATGGATCCCTAACAGGGAAACAAGCTGCTAAGGGTGTGGCAAAGCAAATGCCCTTCTGGAAGACAGACTTTAATCAATTACAGTTATTGTGCAATATTTATGGGTAATAGTCAATGGATAGTAATTCTGACATTGCGTTCAGTGAGTCTGTGAACAATCTGACTTGAATTTTGGTAATACTTGTTAGCAGCTTTTTAGTAGCTGGTGTATTAAATGTTGGACGTCTTTCTCTGTGGCAGAAGATTCTGCTTAAATGCAATTGTTGATTGCAAAACAAAAATGTTTTCTGGGTGAAAACAGATTCTGAGGATTGTGGCACTTCAGCTGTAATTATTTCATCATCTTGAAGATTGTTCAGGTACTTTGGGCAAACTTTCAGTGGGCAAAAATAAAGCAAAAAAATCCGTTTTGCAGTAGAGATGCTGTAACAACAACTAATGGTTTTTGTTCTGAAATTTATATATGACCAAATTGTGAACTAGATCCTATTTTGACCTGTCATGATACTAAGATGGCACTTGGATAAATTAAGTAGCCTTAGGGCTGCTCTAAATGACACATGTTGCAGAGTTGCTCTTCCGGCTTTCTAATACCTGGAAGTACTTCTGAAAGGTTTGATTRTGGTCATTTTTGAGGGTACTTATGCCTCCTAAGTAGCACTAAGCTTTTACACTATAAATGTTAATTAGAAGCATATGTRTATATATAAAATGCAAGTGGAAATAAAATTATAAACATCTATGGAGCTGTCATTCCAGAATGTCTATGCTCAGAAAAGATTAAGTAAATATACAAATTATCTTGTTATCAGTCAGCATCAGTATCATTTTTAATGATCTTCATTACTATTTTTCTGGTAGCGTCTGAAAAAAGTTACGAAGCTAGTGATTCAGGTTGTAATTTCCAAGCGCTTTAAGTTAGCATGTCTCACATTGTCAGTGAAAGAAGCTGTCACTCTCGTTACTCCCTGTCCTCCTCCTCTAGCTACTCTTCCCTGTCACTGCACTTTTCCCTTGCTGATACCAGGACAAACTTCTGTGGACCTCATGTGAATGAAATCAAATAACAGTCTGGATGAAAATTAGCTGTGCTTTGCTGGGTATACATTCAATTTGATGTTAATTTTTAAACTTTATTTTTAACATTATTCTTCTGTCTTCAAGTCAGTCTTGTTTGAATCTTGAATAATTCGGCATTTTCCCCATACTTGAACAGAAACTCTGGAAACTAATTACTTCTTACCTTAAAAACACATTTCCCTATCTGCTAAAATTGAAAAAGTCTGGAACTGGAAATAAACTGCAGAATTTGAGGATTCTCGCAACTTGTGCAAATAAATGGAGTAGGTGTACTGCTTGTGTGTCCTTGAGTGATGGCCTCAAAGGAACTTGACCTGGAGGTATCATTTGGTCCTCTTGGATGACTTCCATTGTAGTAGTGGCTGTTACAATGTTCACTGGATACATGCTCCTATCATGTGACACAGATACAGTTTTGTTTATAACTCTGACCTGTATCATATGATACAGGCTMCTAGCACTTCTGTCACAGCCTGAGCCTGGGGAGTGCAAAAGGGATGTTCAGATAGCAGAACTCCTATAGCATTAAGTACCTGAAAACTCATCTGTTTTTTTTGCTCTATGATTATTTTTGTTTGTGTTTCTTTAAATGCATTTTAAAGAAATGAAAGAATAACAGTTTTTAAAGGAAAATATTGTGAATTTATATATCAACCTTCATTGTTAGAAGACTGGCACAGGGAAAAAAAAGATTAATTTGCATTGCGGTGTATTTCCCAAATATAGAAAGGAGTGAAATTCTGAGAATACTACTGTACAGCCATAAATCCTTATCCTAAATAAGATGATAATTTAACATTCCCCTGAACAAAAAAACTAGAAKTTCTTTATTGTAATAATCTGGGTGTTATTTTTAACCTATTCGTGATTGTCAGAAGGCAAACTAGTGTCTCGAAGTTAGAAGAATCCTCTTCAGGGACACAGAAAAGTGATGGATGGTTCTGTTTAGCAGAATGCAACGTTTCTGCCTTACCCATACCCCTAGAGATTGGTACCTGTTTATACTGAAGCTTTTAAATATGTTTAAAGACTTACATTAGTTGTGACTGTGCTTTGGAGTGTGCTTATTATGTTACTTCTTTTGTTGTTTATATTTCACAGTAGTGTTTTAGGAGTTTTATTTACTCTGGTGTAAAAATAGCTTCTGTGATCTGGCTTCTGGGATTTATTTCCAGTTTGAAAACAATTTGGTTACAAGAAAAACATTTCATCTGATTGTATATTTAGACTGATACCTATCTGATTACATTACCTATTTTCTTTTTACATCTATTTTTATTCTTTTGAGGTTTTCTAAGTATTCTGGATAAGATTTAATAGATTTTTAGTTAGTGAGCAGGTCTTGTCTTTTTTTTTCCCKTTGGCTTCCCTAGATTTAGCAGTTTTATTGAAGGAGTAGTATTTCATAATACTTGTTGACATTATTTGAAATAAAAATGCTTTTTTGTATAAGGACTACTAAAGCTGCTAACAGATGGATAAAATATGTGGTGATATGATACTATTTTTTGTTGATTTTTATGTCTGAATCCATTTCAGATTGGTAATGACAAACTGTAGTTAACATGCATAATTTTGCTTATATGTCATTCATTAATTTGGATGTTACTAAGACAAGGTTCTTGCACCAGATAATTCTACCTGATTTCTTTTAAGCTGACATCTTGCATAAAAACTGATTATTTGTTGCATTTTGGGTGCTGACGGGCCTTAACAGGTCCCAATCCTTCTAGGTGACGCTTAAATGTTAGGAGGAGCCATCAGGGAAAAGACACCCTCATTACTGATGTTGTTACATACAGTTTGTTCATCTCCTTCTGTTAACACAGAAAATCAAGTGAAATTAGAAGGTGGACACCCTGCTCAGAGCATCTTTTTGTAACATCTGAGGGACAAACAGTTTTTTTATGATACTGGTGAGATACGGGATACTTCAAAAGCATAAGAATGAATATTTTCCATGTAATTTACAGGAAGAAAGATTTGTGTTTGTTACTAGGTCTCAAGAAACTAGCAAAATTGTTATAAGACAAAAGAGACTGAACTTTGTTAGATGGGAAAGCATGAGACGTTCTGAGTTGGCAGTGTATCTGGCTTGATTTAATATCTAGAATCTTCTCAAAACGGTGTCGTGTCTGGGATTTAGTCTGTGTTATAGAAATTGAAATGATAGTACAGTGTTGGCATTCAGTTTTTTTGAATGTTATAGCTAAATGAGCAATGTGTAAAAGTAACGGTTAGAGCATTTTGTGAGCATTGTATGTAGACTTTCTATGCGTAAAAATATATTTTGAATAAAAACTACTGKAAATTTAGGTTACCAGGTCATTCAGTTGTTTGTATACTTGCCCCATGTGCCTTTGGATGCCACTGTGTGCACCATACTCTGTACCAGCACTAAATATATCCAGTGACAATATTTAGTGTAGGCAGACAAATGTAATTGGAAAGAATCTTCACAATCTTACTGCAGTAAGACTATTCATTAGTGGTGTTAAAATTACAAGAAAAAATCTATTTAAAGAGACCAAAACTTCATGAAGTTCCAGTAATTAGCAGTTGTTGCTTGTGTGTGATATATCAAATTTTGTATGAGACCTTGAAATCACCGCATATGACCATTAAAGTCATTAATATGTTGTCACTTCTATTCAGAACATAGTAACAGCCAAACCCATAGCAGATAGTTGGATAATTCTTAGTTCTGAAGGAAGAAAAGAGCTTGGTCCTGTTGTGGGTAAAAAATATTTGGTATCACTACTGTATCATGAGATGGGAAAAGTTAAAGCTTCCCATAGCGGTCATTATAGAGAAAAAAATTCTTGTATTATGATATAAATGAAATGCTTATGTTTACTAGTAAAGAAAAGACAATGTTTCCAGTGTTCCCCGCAGTAGCATATTTTGATACAATTTTGTTTAAACAGAAGATGGAGCTGTATGGACAAATAGAATATTTTTGATGTTGCAGGTGCACTCATGCAATTTTTGCAAAGGTTAGATGATCTCCATCTTTGAGAACATCAGTAATGTCTCAGCTGATAGTGCTGCCATCTTTAATAATCATTGTTTGTAAAAACAACATGTCAAAGCATTCAGTGGTCTTGATAGCATGATTACAGCAAATTCATCAAAGAGCATTGCATTAACTGCTGTCTATAGGCATCATAGGATATAGTCATTAGCAAGTCTAGAGCCAGGAAAAGTAGATGGAGGTTGGAGACATGCCAATAACTCTACCTTTAGTAGCTGATGGTCCTGAATGTTTTTTTGTTTTGGCTCCAGAAAGAATTCTAAAAAATTGCAGAATTGCTAAAATGGTGGTATGTTGTTTTGAATCAATTTGATAGTGAATACGGTTAAGAGCGTTCTTCACAAATCTGTAAAGGAAGTACTTGCTACAAAAATGCAGATATATAACTCATCACAAGGTTATAAATGCATCATAATTTTTTTTCCGATATTACTTCTGAAATTAGTATGACGATTGAAGTCTGCATGTTCTGTATTATAGAACTAAAACTATAAAGCTGCAAGCCTGTCGATTAAACTATATATCAATGGGAATGTAGTTCTTGAGAAATAAATGTTCAAAACTTACAAAGCTGAAAGAACTTGTAGCAATTCCTRATGCTGTATATTGCAGACTTAATATGACAGATATTTGATTACTCTTAATTTTAGCTCACAAATTTTTATAGATGTCTACACAGGCAGTTTGACAGTAGTAAAAAGAACCCTGAAAGCCTTTTCTGTGATTTCCCTCTTGACTATTTAGAAATGGCTGCAGTTCTGAACAGTCTGTACATGTAGGTCAGTCAACCTGGTTTCACACTTACAGCATCAAACTTGGATTTTCTCATGTAATGCTGTCACATACACACACAAAAAAAAAAAAAGTGTCCAGAAGTACAAATTCAGTGTAGAAGCCCTAGCCTCATTTTTTCTGTCCTTGCTTGGCTACAGCTGAGCTGTGACTCTGTAGATAATGTATTGGCTTATGTGAAATACTTATTATTTTGTAACCACTATCAATAACGACCTCTCCCGTGCTGTGCTCTGTCCCCATGCTCCTTCCTTCTGCCCCCTCCAGTCCTTACCAAAAGGCATAACAAGTTGAGAAGATGTCCTGCACCTAGGGAGAAATAACCCCAGGCACCAATACAAGCTGGGCGCTGACCTGCTGGAGAGCAGCTCTGCAGAGAAGGACCTGGGAGTGCTGGTGGATGACAAGTTGACCATGAGCCAGCAATGTGCCCTTGTGAACAGGAAGGCCAATGGTCTCCTGGGGTGCATTGGGAAGAGTGTTGCCGGCAGGTCGAGGGAGGTGATCCTGCCCCTCTCCTCAGCCCTGGKGAGGCCTCGTCTCGAGTCCTGTGTCCAGTTCTGGGCTCCCCACTACAAGAGGGACATGGAGCTACTGGAGAGAGTCCAGCATAGGGCTACGAGGATGATCAGAGGGCTGGAGCACCTGCCCTGTGAGGAACAGCTGCGGAAGCTGGGCCTCTTCAGCCTGGGGAAGAGAAGACTGAGGGGGGATCTTATCAATGTGTACAAGTACCTGAAGGGAGGGTGTCAAGGGGGATGGGGACAAACTCTTTTTCAGTTGTCCCATGTGACAGGACAAGAGGCAATGGGCAGAAATTGAAGYACAGGAAGTTCTGCCTGACCGTGAGGGGGAATTTCTTCCCTGTGAGAATGACAGAGCACTGGTCCAGGTTGCCCAGAGAGGCTGTGGAGTCTCCTTCTCTGGAGATCTTCAAGGCCCGCCTGGATGCAGCCCTGTAACATGCTCTCAGTGATCGTGCTGAGCAGGGAGGTTGGACTAGGTGATCTCCAGAGGTCCCTTCCAACCTTACTGATTCTGTGTTGTGGCCTCGTTCATAGGGCTGTGTTTCAGCTAGGACAGGTTGATCCTCAGCTGCTCTATCTTTTACAGAAGCAGTTCTAGACTCAAACTTAACAACTGTGCAAGTGTATGAGGAACAGCAGAGAAAATACTGAAAACAGTCGCTTTGGACAGACCAGCCTCATCACACAACACAGTTTAGCTTCCAGGTCCTGGATCTGATGGTCTTGTGCAAAATTGAGTTCAGATTACTACAGCAATGTCTGAGRGAAATCAGTTAGTAGTTATGGCTGTTTGATTTGGGTGCATGGTTTTGATGAATATATCCTGGCAGTACATCCTAATTGCCTTTTCCCAGTCTCCCATGGAAAATAGTTTTCCTGGGCACCTCCAGTATAGGTTTGAGAGCACATTTAGAACAGTGAACTAAGCAAAAACAGTTGGGATGAAGATTCAGGAAAAGCAAACTTCACATTTACTTAAAATTTATTTATTTGGCCTTTAAATTGTAGTTAAAACTGTGCAATACAATTTCTTTTTGACATGGGATGTTTTGCCCAAAACCTGTTTTGGGGCAGAAAAAAGAACTGCAAGAACTCTGCATGCATCATTCAGGGTTTTTTGTATTAGCTTACTTTTTATAATAGTGACTGTACTCCTGAATAAAAGCAAAAGATGCAGCCACAACATTCAGCACAAATCATCTTTGAAGGGCTCCTATTTGCATTTCTTTCAGTAGAGTAGCATATCTTTGAGAAATCTCCCTTTCAGAGGGGAGTACTGGAAATGTTTAGATAAGAATCGTCTTTCATAGAGAGGAGTCTGGGTTTTGTTTTGTTTTGTTTTTTTCCTCAGACATCTCTGATCTCAAAGGCTGTAATTTTTTTTTATTATTTTCTGTGTTCAGTGCTCTTGATGCTAACTGTAAAAAATATAAAAGTGAAAGAAGTTTCAGCTCTGAACTTATTGTAGCCTTCTTGGGTGAGTAATGTTGAACAAGTAAATAATGTTCTTTTAAATTATTACTGGTTAAAGACTGTGTTAGCTGAGAAGTTGCAATGTTTTATTTTTAAACATACTGTGTCATTTTTCTTGGATGTAGTAGTTAATGCAAAGATTATGATGATTTCTTTAAACTGGAAGTATTGAGATATATGGTTTTCTCTGATTGTTACGCAAGACTAATAGGATGTACCAAGTGTATTTTTGAGAACTCAGTAATTAAATTGAAGATTGAACTAGGTTATGATCTAGAATAAGATTATAAGAAGTCCATTTATATAAATGTTAACAAAAATGTTTTGCTAAAGTGTTTCACATGAACCATTCTCTCACTTCTCTGTATTTCTAAAAGTCAGCTTTTTTACCTTCCTCTCTCTTGTAATGTTGCTGTTGCACCTCTTTTCCATATGTCTAAGTCCTTCCACCTTTAATGCTCACACTTCTAATGTAAGAAATAAATAGGAAGAGAGTAAATGTTGAGGTCTTTTTTTATAATACATGAAATAAAATCTTGTGGAGGGCAGAAGAGCAAATACAGAAAACATTTTTCACCTGTTACTGGTTGCTCAATTAAAAAAAATCTTAGACGACTTTGAAATTGGGATCGGTTTGAAACTGGAGTCAATGCAATAGTGAGTATCCCACTTTAGGCTCATTAATGGTTAGAGCTACTGAAYGTAATTCTCATTAGTTGCCTTCTACCTTGCTTCCAGAGCAAGAGCATTGATCGTTTTATGCAGACTTAGATGTAGAATTTTCTTAACTTTTAGAAGTAGTCAAGCCTCTGCGTTGAACAGCAGAGTTCAGAGCAGGCAGGGGCGAAGGTTTCCTTACCAGTTTCTCCATGAGCTGACTCTGCTGCTTGCTGTAGTTCCCTTCACGTGAGGTTGTTAGATGAACTTCAGCTATTTGAGTATATACATGAGCACAGTTAAACTTTTACAGCCATACTTAAGATATACTCTACAGAAGTACTGGGATCATGTACTTTTGCACACCTGTTAGAAAGATTCTTGGAAAGCCTTTAACAGCTTTCACTTGTGCAACTGTCATATGAACATTAATTTGTTACTAGCCGTGCTGACTGCAGCACTAATTGAACCTTTTTATAAATCATTCCTGTACCGTCTTTCCGGGTAAGGCTGGGGACAGATGTTCTTTTAACAAGACATCTGTGGTGGTTTTGGATGGTACTGTATCCCAGATGTTATGCCTTTTTTAAGGGTATTGGCCTTGTTTTGTGTATTCAGTACCGCCGTTGTGCTCAGCGCTCTGCAAAGCAGAGGAAGGAAGATTTATTGCTGCTCTGAACAATTTAGAGGTTATGGCCTTTGAGGAGGAGGATGGAGCTCTGGAGTGGTTCATACGAACACATTCTTGTAAGGCTGAAACAAAAGCAGCTGGATTAGCATGGTATTTTCCATGGGTGGTTTGAACAAATTGTCATCTGATTTTGTTGGTAGCAGATTAGAGCACTTGCAGGAACTGTTGTCTGGTGATAGCTCCTGGGTAATCATAAACTAGCAGCCTGGCAGTGATGAGGATCTTAAGGATAGTAGCGTCTTCAACTATTCTATGTGGTTCCAGTAGTTACCAGCCTGCAGCCTTATTAGGGATGGCCGACCTTGCGGAAAGAGTGACTAAGATCCAAGGTACRCTTTTGACCTGTGTTGTACTCATAAAGTTAAGATGCTGTTGCTGGCATGTATGCGTTAAAATCTGACCACTAGCAGGTGAATAGGACACATTTCCTTTTTATCTTAGGGTCTTCATCCATGGTGCTCTCTATGCAATTTAGCAGAAGCTGATGAGGATACTTGGTGATCTTATTCTGTTAATGAAGCCAGCAAAGCCCTGGAACAACAACCTCCAGGAGGTTTTCTCCCAGTGCAAAAGGAATACCTAATGATATACAGAGCTATAGAAAAGCATGTATGTGTGCGCTAAATTTGATTAGTTGCTTACACTCAGTGAAATTATGCAATCTTTGTTTACTACAACATAAAGACAGAGGTTAATAAAAGGCATTAGCTAAGAAATCTAATTGATGACAAATTTAAGAGCAGATCACAAAGCATTTTGATAAATGACTATTTTTTCAATAGATCTGTTCTTTAAAACATAAATAGACATTTTTTTCCCCTTCTAAATCAAACTCTGTGGTAGGAAAGAGACAAGTGAGAAAGCCAGTCACAGAAAACTTGGCAGCCATTCAGCCTGGCCGTGGAGCCTGCTGCCTATTGTCCTGGCTAATATTTATTGTTGTTTTCTTGTCATCCATAGCTCGGGCATGCCTGTACATTGTGTTCCTGGTTTGGAAGCAGTGTGGAACGTGGCTCGYCTGCGGGTGCTGTGCTTGTACAGTAGCTAGCTAATGGGCTTTTGGAGTCTACAGTGATAAAGTTTAGGATAGTGCTTAAAAACGTCTAAAGCAGAGCTGAGGTTATAATGTTCAATGTAGCAGTTGTTGCCTGGTGCGGCCTGGCTGTGTAGGAGCGAAGGATAAATTTTCACGTGCTTTAGTTCCRTAATTGTTTTAAGGCAGCGAACGCTGGGGCGCTGCTACCGAGGGACAGACCCGCCGCCTCCCCGGCAGCCGTCTCCCATCTGCCCCCGTTCCTTGGGTCAGTAGAAGTGCTGCTGCTGGCTCCATGCTTCAGACACCGATCCAGGTTACAGCCAACCGGAAAAAAAGGTTTCTCAGCCTGGGTCAGTTTGCAGCTGCTGGCGCTGGTCTGGGTGCAGGAGCGAGTGGTGGGATGGGGGAAGTGACTGGACTGCCTGTTTCAGCAGCAGCAGTAAGCTGTGGTCAAAGAACATGGAGCTATTTGCCTTGCTTTTTTTTTTTTTTTTAATTAAGTTTATCGTAGAAATATTTGTTACTCTCTGAGAAAGAGTATTGCCTACAAAAATCCAAAGGCTGGGTGAAACTGAAATCCAAGCTACCTAAATTTGGCCTATTTATAGTGGTATATGGGACAAGCCTTTTGCTTGAAAACTGAATGCAGCACATGAAAATGTGTATATACTTTTCCAAGAATAGGAGTATTGCAAGGAGCGGGAAATTGCTTACAGACCAATTGCTTCCTCTCAAAAATATACGTTGCTGGTGATTTAAGATGTGCACCAGGCTGGGTATCTCAAATACATATGTTTTCACTAATTTATTTTCTGACCTGTTTTGCCACCCAAAAGATTAAACCCTATAGAAGACTTTCCAGTAAGAAAAGGTTTAGGTTTTAGTTATGTTAGTAGTTTCAGGTAAGAGTCAAATCCCAAGGGTAGAACAAAATTGTTTGTTTTTTTTTCTACTTTATTTAAAGGGGAGTGGAATAAGGGAATTGAAAAAGGAAAAAAAAAAGTTATGGGATTTGGCAGAAGAAAATTTAATGTTACACAAACCAGACAAAACTATTGTGCAACAATACTGTTAAATAAAAAATATTAAATTTATTTAATAAAAGTAACATGAGAATCCATTCTTACTAAGAACATCGATTGTAACAATTAGGTATACTATATGGCCTTTTCAAATTGAATTTTCTATGGAAATGCTAAATTATAGTTACATGTACAGTGTATATCTTAGTGTTTTGCAACTTGAATTATTTTTTTCTGAAGCCAAACACTTTTTTTTTTAAGTATAAAATCTCATCTGATGATTGTGAGATGAAGGTAATGAACAAAAAGAGGTTAAAGATATAATCCAGCTTTCTATCCTAATGGAGTTATTTGAATCTTGCACTGCATTGTGAAGGCTTTGGGCAGAATATTTGCAAGGGGAGAACAATGACGACACATAGTGGAGGGGGGATGGCAAGAAAGCACCAGATGTGGTTATATATTCTGCTGAAAAGGAGCAATTATGTTTAATTAGTTAAAACCTGTGATTTTCCTTGATGTTGCGTAAGTTACTAAAATACAGTAGGGAATTCAAGGAGTGAATATTGCTTTTATTTTTATTTTTTTTTTTAAAAAAAGTTTAAACGTGCTTTGCGAAATACTTCAGTGTTTAACACACTAAATGTAGTTGTAATATAAAATCCAAAACTGCATGTAAATTTTTAAATTTACAATATTTTTGGAAAGTTGTTGGGAGAGAAGTAGTCAAGGTAGGATTTAGAAAAATCTCCCTGGTCAGTGGGTTGTGTTTGGTGAAGCTTTTGTGCATTCCTGCATCAAGCGAAGTGATTACCTACTGTAGGCTATGCATTCTTGCCCGTTCACTCAGAGTATGGGCTGAAGCGTCGGGCTATCTTGAAGAAGTACAAGAAGTGTAGTATTTAAACTTAAATGGGTTTTGTTTTTTTATTGTCTGTATTGTGTTTTGAAGCATTAAAAGTTTTTCTGGTGCAGTAGTTGAGCCATGCAGGATGAGTTTATTCTGTCTAATGGGTGTGAATGATGTTTTGCTTGTGTCACTCCTTCCTCTTCATTTTGGATGGTAATTAATCTGTATTACAGTTTCGGACAGCCCCCTGAGAGAAATGGTCCTGTCCTGCTGGCCAGGATACTTGTCCGCCTTCCGTTCGGCTTGCTGATGACTGTGCACGTGTGCAGGTGGGGTGGCACAGTGACCAAGGGGGATGCGGAACAGTTTCATTCATAGCTCTGCAGTTCATTGTGCTTTAGATACTTGTGCAAGATCTGTTTTGGAGATCTGTTTTGGAGAACTTCCCTGGAAGCTTGTAGAGGGGCACTTATTGAAGTGGATGCAGGTGACTTCTCCCTGTTCTCTTTTGCGATTTATACRTATGGTATACCTCCTTGTGGATAAGCAGGCAATGCCGAAAATAACCTCGTATCCCTAGGGTTGCCATTGCTCCCATGTTCTTCAGCGCTCTCCCAGACCAGTTCACAGGGATGCTGAAAAGATAAAAATCCCCCTTCTCTCTCTTCTCAATTTCTTCTTTTCCCTCATTCTTTCCTTTGTAAATTGAGTAGTTTGTTTCAGGCTTTAGTTTTCATCTTATTTTAATCTTTTTCCCCCTCTCCTCTACAGACACAAAACTGCACCCAACTTGATTAGAAGGGATCATCTTGTTAGGTATTGCAAAACAGTTGTTCATGATTAGCAGGAGAACAGCAAAGCGTAGACTCAAAAGATGATAGTCTCTTCATGCTTTCTGCACATCATCATCTTTGATCCACGAGTGTCAAAGGCACGACGTGGCCATGGTATATTCCTTATCTGGTTTAGCAGATCTGGTTCTGAGGTAATCCTTTGCTAGATTTAAGTATTTTAACAGACTCTTCAAAAACAGGAAATACTGTTTTGGAATGATTTAATCACTAAAAAAAAAAAAAAAAAAATCCTCAACACAGAACTAAACCCAAACCTTTCAGAGTTTTCCGTGAAAGAGGAAACGGAGTGGTTTCCTCTTGAGGGGCAAGCTGGGGGCCGCTGCGGTTGCCTGTGGCACATCCTGATTCAGGGCATGTTGGTTGGGTAAATGGTTGCCTGGGAGCTCAGGGACTCTGCAACCACTGAGATGTCCCAAACTGCTAAGAACTTGTGTATTTGGAATGAGAAGCTCCCAGGGTCTCTCCAGCTTTTTGTCAGCATGCAGGTTGCCAAGTAGCCTGAAAATTTGGGAGGCAGGGTGCCAAGCTCTTGGCTCCCTTTCAAATGGGCTGCTGAACAGTGGGAATCTGGATGCTCGGGCTCTGCAGCAGCCCACCCTCTTGGTTGCTGCAGAGCCAGTCAGAGAGAAAAGGTTGCAATTTGTGGCACAAACCTGTCTGCTTTCTGTCAGACCTTGTTTGAAATTGAAACAACTGCCAAGTATTTTGGTTTTAATGTGCTGGTACAGCTTTATGACTTTTTTCAACTTGGTAACATCTAACCATCTCTAGTCTGTAATTCATAACATTTTTTTAAATGTGTCAGAATTGTTACTTCACTAAAAGTAATACATATGTTTCAATTTAATTGCTTCAGCATTATTATTATTCTCTGGAAAGTTCTTACATGGATGGTCTGAATGGCTTAGTGTCTATTTTATACTGTATGTAACTACTGGCTAGATTTTGGGTTGTGTTCTCTCTAATATCTCTGTTGTTAGCCTGTATGTAATGAAAAACGTGGAGCAAACAGTCCTATCTTAAAATCTTGCTGATTTAATTTATTTTTTGATCAGTAGAAGTGTGTGATTGAATTTTTCATATAATGATACTCACAGGACTTGCAGGGTCAACTGTTGATAAAAGGGTACCCTGYTGAGTTTATTACTTTAAACAGGAAAAAAGGGGAGGAAACTTGTTTTTTATAAGGCTCATAAATCACTGGTTAACTTTAATATTATTAATTATTCCTCAATATGAAATGATTTTAATTCTGGATAAATTTAAACTGGAAATACTTTTAGAAATTTGAAAACAGTGTTCATTTCTTATGTTTGTAGGCCTCGGAGTAGAGGAAAAACTGCAGTGGAGGATGAAGACAGTATGGATGGTTTGGAGGCAGCAGAAACAGAAAACACTGTGGAAACAGGTAATGAGAATATAGTATTGATACTATCTGATTATTATATCTCTCTCAGAAATTAATTTAATTACACATGGGCTTGGTAGACAATAAATATTTCTTCTTTAATTTGATAGTATGAGACCTGCATTAACAGGACAGATAAAAAAAGAAAAGCCTTGTGTTACTGCTTTTAGCTGGTCTAATGGGGGAGTCCTGCCTATTGCAAATATCTAATGTAAATATCTAGTATCTTCTTCTGTTTTTATAAGTCTATATTTAACTAAAGTAAACCCTGATATTTTTAGAATACCCACCAAAATACAGTATTACTTACTGGCCTGTATCTACAGTTAACTAAAGCAGATTATACTAAAGCAATAATCAGGTTAACCTAATGTTAATGCATCCTTTTGCTGCTTAAGAAACAGAAAATAAGTCTCTGTTCCTGCTTTTGTAAATATTTGTTATGATTATACCAAAATGCCTCAATTTTCAGAGGTTATCTCGTTCTAGTGGACTGAGTACTGTTACAAGAGTTTGTAAATTCTTTTCTGGAGGGTCAGGCAGAGACAAGCAGATGAGTGAGCTGAAACATAAGATAAAGGCCTTGATGAAAAACTGCCATCTCTTTGCCAAGCTCATGTCTGCAGCCATTTGCCTATTCTTAACCAAGGACCAAATATAAGTAGAGGAACGAAACCTGCAGATGGGATTTTGTAGGCTTGATGGATATAAGTCTTACAAAGGTACTGAGACATAGGAGGTTATAAATTTTAATTAGGTACCTGTATATGCGTAACGACCAAAGTGGAGGAAAGCACAGATAYACTAAAGAAGTTGGCTCTCAGGGGGCAGTTGCACAGGAGTGACTGAGTTAAGGCATGTGTTAGCTAGACTAAGTGGCAAGAGATGCTAAGTAAAGGAGCTGTGGAGTCCTTAAATATGAAACAAGAATCTGTGCTTAGCGTAGACTTACAGAGAGAAGTAGTAGGGGACCCCATGGGAGCTATTTTTGCAGCACGTTTTGTGTTGACCACATGGGAATATGATTGCCATAGTTAAAGCTATAAAAGAGGAGGTTAAAATTCTCAAGTGGATGGAAGATGAGCTTTGATTTTATATGCTGGTCTCTTGCTTCTCACTCATCAGAAACTGAACAGTGTGGGCTGAGAAGGCTTTGTGCTCAAGGCTCCAGGCTATAGGGAGTGTCATAAGTGTTTAGTCATTGCTTGCGTTGAATTTAAGCATTGTTAATAGTTCGTGGAGGGAGTCTAAGTTAAAGGTTAATACAAAGATGTTCCATCACTTTATTCTATCTGTTGTTTTGCCGCCACTGGTAATAAGCTGCTGGTCATAGTGAACTTGAATGGTCTTGCTCAGCCTCTAAGTAGACGATTACCAGTTATTAAAGCTGAAACTGCAAAGTTGTAGCTGATACTTGCTTGCAGAAAAGGAGTAGGGTAAAGGAAGGCTAGGCTTAACTATCTCCTGTGTTCCATTTGTTACTCTTTCCATCCTGTATGCTAGAAATAGTCCTATGAAAATTGGCGAAGGGGGAAATAAATTGTGGTTATACATACTAAGTTTTAATATATTTTTAAAGTGCTCTAAAAAATAAAACACCAACAAAAGAAACTCCAACCAAACACCTACTGGTACACTACTGTGTAGGAAATTCAGTAAAATCTATATTGTTTTGGCTTTCCTTTTTGTTATTACCAAAGTTTTTCAGCACCCAGAGATCTGAGAATGTTTTACTTTGGAATAGAAAGAGACATGGAGAAATATTCTTAAGACTCAAAGGAAATATAGATAAAAGTCTTTCCATTTCCCTTCATAAAAAACATCCTCACTGTCACAGAGGACAGACTCTCATTTCTGAAGGTCTCTACAGGGAGCAGCAGAGCAGTGCACTGGACGTCTCCGATAGCCACAGCCTCTGCTGTGTCTGCTACAGGGAGTGAGGCAGCAATACTGCTTCAGTGCTGAGCCCGAGATGACGTTGCAGACTGTGCTCTTAAGGATTTCTGCCAGTATCTCCTCACTGCACTTGGCCTTGTGGATGTGCCAGCTAAGGCCCACTGCATAGTATAGCTGTGCCCTTTGCTTTGGCACTAGGAAAAGAAATGTAGTAGAAACACACAGAAATACACCTGAAATCTGACTTGAACAAGGGGGACCAAAATGTACTCAAAAATGTTATCACATTGAGCAATTTGATAAAAACACAATCACAATTAAGTGATTTTGAAAGTTCAACATCATATGACTTGGTAGAGCTTTAATCATATTAATTGCTGCTTCTAAAACTTTCTAAGTACATATCTGTATTAGTAATAGTGTCAGGGAAGGAGCAGTCCCAGTCTTTTGCTCCCCATGAAACTGTATGTTCATCAAGTTGAAGTGTATTTGCCCTCCGTTGTTTGTGAGTTTTTAGTTTGACCAAAAATATTTTCATTTTGTTTTCTTGCAGATAGTGGATGTACCAACAGTTTGCTGTAGTAGTTGGCAAACCAAAACATAATATAGTAATATTACAAAATTCAGAATGAGCTGATTTGAGTAGAAAAGACTTTTGATGTGTGTCTTCTAACATAGTTGAAGACTCCATATTTCTAGCTTTATTTGCCATTGTCCTGGGTACTGAGAATAGTCAGGAATTCTTCTACTGTGCAGGGTTTTTTTGTTTGTTTCATGGATTTGGGGGATGTTTATAATTTTTTTATGGAGTCTAGCATAATGGTACCTTTTTGTGAAGATTTTAATAAAATGAGAAAAAGTAATATTATTAATGTTGTATTCAGTATAATGAGCACTGCTTTTAGACAAGGGAGTAATGTAGGAGGAATGAGAACTTTCCTCACAAGGAGAAAAGGAGGAGGTGTCCATGTAATCTCTGGAAAAAAAAGCCATGTTTTCTAGCTATCAGATCATTTATAGGGGGAAAGCAAAGGGGAATGTAAGTACTAAACACAATTTCTATTCAAAATACTGACCAAAATGTTTTTGTCCCCATCAAAAAGAGGGGGTAGGGAAAGGCAGAAATTCTTCTTGATACAGCTGTTTAGTAATGCTAAGGCATGGCCATTTTAATTGCAGTCCAGGAAACAACTTGTTAACTTAGCAAAATTCTATAATCTCATTTATAAAAAGAGGCAGAAGTGGAACCAAAGCAGGGTGAGCTCTGAGTCTCTACTGTAGCCATTTCAGTGTGGCTGATTATCCCTGCCAACCAGAATGATTTCTAAGTCTTGCCCATTTTTACTAAGTTCACTGCATTATAAATGAATGTTGACTTCTAAAGCATGGAAAGACGGGAGGATTCAGAAAAATCTTTCTGGAACTAAGCCCAACCTTTTCCTAAACATGCCAATGGCGACTGCATCTACTGTATCGATAGGCTTTTGGATTCTTGTCACCATGGCAAGATGCTCCTTTCCATCCTCCAGCAGCCCTGCCGCGCTGATTTCTTAGACTTTCTTCCTTTGGGGCTGCACATTGGTCCTTCCAGCTGTTTCACATCTGTGTTGCTTACAGCCTATTTCTTTCCCCGTTTTTTCTTCTTCACTGGGGTTCCTATCAATGACTTTCCACCAGTATTTCTTTCTCYACCTGTTGTCAGCAGCATAGATCCCTCCCATCATTTTAGCACCTATCAATATTTTTCACCTTTCTAGCTATCCATAAAACACAATTCATTATGAAATACTGTGTTTTGCTGTAGTTCCTCTTATTTTGCCCTTCTCTGCAAGAGAGTTTCTGTAATAACCTAAAAAGAAAGAAAAAAAATACATGATAAGGTCTGGAAAATATGGATCTGTGTGTGTACACTTGTATGTAAATTTAAAACTGCACATCTGAAGAAAGAAATAATACAATAAATATGTGTTGGTAAGATTTCTGTAGGCTTGGTGGCTCTTTGTTATAACTGAACACTTGGCTTCTGCTTCTGTTTTCATCTTGTATTAAATTCAGCATTCTAATTCTGTATTTAACTTGACTGAAACTGAATTCTGCATGTTAATTCTTCAATTATTCTCTATTCTTTTTCAGAACACTTGTAAAACACGCAGCTCTTCTTTCAGTCTGTAATTCTTCCTGTCTTTGTGTCACATAAAAATGCTGAGATTCAGATTCTGATCTGGAAGAAAGCACAGTGAAATAAGTTTACTATAACTGTTGAGTCTCTTGGGAAACTCATATCTGTCAGGAATTCTGTTTATTCTTAGTACCATGTCAACGAATTCATAAAATAAATTAATAATTACTAACATTTGCTTGCCTGCCAAAATGATGTTTGGAAACATCCAAACTGATAAAACATATGTAGCAATCCAGGTGATTTTATGAACCAGTAGTTCCTTGCCCTGCATTATCATTAGACCCAGTGACRTTATCTGGCCAGTTGCTTTCTTGCTGGACTAGGTTAATAACGTCCTGAAGATAAATCTTCTTCTAATTACCCTCTTCTGTCTCAGGACAAAGCGCAGAAGAACCAGAAACAACCATTTCTCAGTAAAGGAAGTTAATCTGTGTACAAGCTGCTAGGRAGTTTTCAACCAATTCAGGAGCTGATTGGTTTTGAAGCACCTTGAAAGAAGACTTCTTCCTGAGAAATTTATTGTAGGCCACTTGTTAGGGAAAATACACTCGTGCTTTATAACTGTATGAACTGTACTGAGCACAGGGAAATCAGTGGCAAAAACTCTCTGATTTGTTAACACCAGAGACTGACCTTTTGAAATCCATCTTGCCCATCCTTAGGCAGATACTTAGGCCTCATCAGTATACTAATTATCGCTTCTAAAATTAATGAAAACACAGGACATGACATCACTGGTGGCATTGCCTGTAGGTTACATCTGTTCATAAATATTTTGGGCAAATATGTGCTTAAAAATGCACTTAAATATGTTCTAAGGCAATTAGTATTGCCTGTACTCATAAAAAACATCTGCTTTCTGAGATCCCTTTTCTAGGTAGGCAACTGTCTCCTACCTGTCCAGTCACTGGAAGAACTAGCAGAAGCAAAGTATCTTGTTATTATTAGAAGTATTTTTGTTTATATTACAGTATTTGTTTGTAATAAGAAAACCAAATATGACAGGAAGTTACTTGGTATTTGCAATTAAATCTTCACAGGCTTAGTTGATAATAGCATTATAATCATACACACTTAAAGTAGGTCATTTAGAAAATTGTGATTTTTGCCTTCTGACTGATGAGCTGTATGCCAGGTGTTTTGTGTCTTTATTTTGTAGTTAGTGGAATCTGTTACATGCAAGTAAATTCAAATTTCATGAAGTTTCTCACTGTGGAAGCTATTTCTGAAATGCAACTTTTTTTTCCTTCTCCTGTTTTCTTCAATACTACTTTAACAGTTTTGGTATCAAACTATGCTTTGCTAAACGTAATCAACAGGATTTTGAAGGAGTTTTCAAGGACCTCAGAACATTCAAATTTCACTTCCTGATGTTACTGCTGATGTGTCATTAGCGATACAATAGGGAAATTTGTTTTTACATTATCAGTCAAATACAGTGAAATAGCCCACAACTTCATGTTTGTAACTTGTATGTCATGTACTCTTTTCATCATTGGAAATTGTGCTGTTCTGTTAGGTTTTGGTTTTATGGATCTGTCTTTTATTTATTTATTTGGTAATAATGTGTTCAGGCTGACTCTCCAGTCTGATAGAAGAAATGTCAGGAAAATTCAGATCCAAGTCCTGCCTAATTAAAATGACAGTTTAAAACACATTGCCCTTGGAGTCCCATAGGGACCTGCCCTGACAACGCTTTTCTAGATCAGGTACAAAAAGTGAGGTGGAGAAATCAGCTGGTTAGAACCAAGTTACTCGCCCACCTGCGAAGCACTGAGTAGCAAACTGAATGACGGGGCCCTAAAATTCAGTATGAGTATATGGGAAGTAGCATTCAGGGGAAAGTAACCATCTTAATTTTGAACTAAGAGAAATTGGCTCTCCAACAGCCAGTGTCACCTGAGCAAGTGTTACTGGAGTTCTTCTGAGAATTGCAATGTCTAGTATAAGTCAAAGAAGCAGATCAAATTTTAGGAAATACTAGCAAAATAACAAGAAAACAAAGCGTCACTGTGGTTTTTTACTGCTGCTTTATAAATCCATGGCATGACTATGTATTAAGTGCTGTGTGCAGTTCTATTTCCCCTCCTTAAAAAAGGACAGATTGTAATTGGGAAAGTATAGGAAAGGCCACCAAATATGATTTAAAAAATATATGTAATAGTTTTTGTGGGGAATAGCTAGGTTAAAAGAGTTCAGCCTGAAATGATGTGGCTGAGGAGGAATTGAATAGGGTTCCACAAAATGAGTGGCATGGAGAAAATGAACAGGGAATGATGATTCATTTTGTTCTGTAACACAAAAATTAAGAGACATCAAAGGCAATATTGGGTCATGTTCAGGGCATAAAGGTAGGTGCATTTGCTCACAGCATGTACTTAAATTACAGAACTCATTGCTACTGGATACTGTGGGAGTGAAAAACTTCAGAGAGTTTGAGGGGAAAAAAAGCTGAACAAAATCATGGAGAATTAATCAGATGAGTGCTACTAARTGCCACTTCTAGCTTAAGCAGCTCCTCAGTCACAGATCACTGGTAGCTGCTTATACAGAACATGAAATAGTGGGTTTAGAATGACCTACATTACAGTTTAAATGGTCCGAAACAGAAAAATGTTTATTTTGTACTAGGTAGAAAATACACAAAATTGTTTCTGTATAAATTGTCCTTAATAAATAGAAATTTGGTTTGAAAGACAACTATTAAAATACACACTAAAGTATACAAAAGAGAGTAAATACATATTTTCTTCTTGTCCTATACAGTAACTATCACAGTAAGTAAATCAGTGTTGTGCCCTTCAAATGGCAAAAATATAGGTATTTGGGGATCTTTTAAATGCAAATACAACATTTGCAACACGTGGGTAAAAAATGCTTCTGATGTGTTTGTGGATTTTTTTATTTATTGTTAACTGAACAAAATTTTAGAATGTCAGTCGAAGAAAGCATTCCCCTGTCTCCAGAAACTAGGTCTTACAGTTATTTTTCTTGGCACACTCATACTTCAGTATGTTTTCTCCCTCTCTTCCCCTGGTTGTGTTTTTATTGTGAAAGAATATGTGGCTACAAACTTTCTGAAGCCCAAGTAAAGGCAGTAACTGTTAGCAACCGCCTCCTTCTGGGTGTCTTTAGCTGTAGTTTGGCTTGGCTCTGTGGARTGCTGAGTGCTTGCTGGTGGTCTGCTTAGGACTGATTAGCCACAGAGTCTCCGCTTGTTTCCTCATTCTCAGCTGCTAAAAACCTATACATACAAAGTACTTGACAGTCCCTATTCCTGAGATACTAGAGGGAGAGGAAATGATGAGGCCACGTTGCTATTAAATTGCATCCTGAACAGTAACAGAGTTAAGAGCAGTGACTGCTGGAGGTGCATTCTCTGCGGAAGTTAGGGAAGAAAATGCGACTTGTTAGTGTGTAGTACTAGATAGGCATTTTAAATTAATAATTTAAAGTCTCTGTTTAAGAACTTTTTTTGTATTGTTGCTACAGTGTTGTCATTTATTCATCTGTCTGAACTACTTCTGGAAACTAGAGCATTTTGGAGTTACCTGTGCTTTTGTGGACTGCTACAAGACTGTGTAAAATACCTTGCCATGTTAGGTGGTGGGTTTTTTTTTTTTTTTTTTTTTTTTGACAGCAATACACCTTTCTGTGCAATGGTTACGATTACATTTGCTAGTAAAATCTTGTTACTCTTGCAGAAGGTCTAGGTTAGTAGCAGGTGAGACCACTGGAATATCCTTGCAGTATTTGGTGGTACTGGTACATTCCAACCTATAATACTTTCTCTTCTTATTGAGAGTTGGAGGCTCTGAACATTTGCATTGTTGTCTGCCAAAGGAGAAGCAAGTCTGACAGCAGGTTCTCAACCGCTAGATTGGTTCAGTAGTGAAATCATTGTGCCCAAACAGYGGTAGAATGTCTATTTTATGCTTATTATACCTGTCTTGGCTTTTTTTTCATTGTTACTGCATACTAATCTAACATTATTTTGAAGGAGTTGGGKTTTTTTTCTGGCAAAAGTCTTGCAATGTTTTCAGTTGTTGACTGGGACAATAGCTCTAACCTTCTTTTTAACTTTTGGTGTGCAGGTATGTTTTCATTGCCCTGTTGCCATAGCAGATGCACTGACACCTCCCCGTCTGGCTCTGCGTTTACCCTCGTGGCTTGCAGAATAGCATCCTTTGATTAGTAGAAAACAGAAAAGGGTGGTTTGTGATAAAAGAGCAGATTAGACCTTTAGTCAGTGTTGCTTCATCGTTCTTGCTTCGTCATGTCCGCAAAGAAAGCTGTGATAACATAATGCAATTCCAGCCCTTGCTCACCTCCGCTTTCCCGCAGGCGTACATAGGAGAGTCTTCAAGGGAAGCAGTGCTCCGCGGGAGCGCTGACAAACACTGGCATTTTTGCCCATGAGTCTGCCTGGTGCATACCTTTTGCCATAACCTTTCTTCAGGGATCTGAAGGTAGACCAAGAAAAGAGGAAATCGTCAGCATGTCCTAAAAATAGCAGGACATAAGTAGGGAAACCCAACTAGTAGGACAGGAAAGTGGTTAATACAAGAAATCAGCTGAGAATTGTACATGGCATTTATTATTGTCTTTGAGTGTTCACTATGTTCTCCTCTAGGAAGAAGAATAAAAATAATCATTATGGGAAGGAATTTTTGAATTCTTAAAATACAGAACCTTTTTAGGGATTTTTCTCATGTGAAAAATTCCATTTGACTGTACTGTAAACCCTAAAACCTGTCTTTTCAACCTAAAGCCCAAAGTGTACATCTTTCTTTAGGAGAAGGCGGTGAAAGTGTTAATTAGAAGTGAAGTTCTATAAACATGCTTTAAATCTTACTAATTCCAGTGACTTTCCTGAATATCTATCCTCTTTCTATGYGATTTTTTTTCCTAGTATGTTACTTAAGTTGCAACACTTACAGAAGCGTCTGCCCTTCTGATGGCTGATCTGGGCAGAAGCCCCAGATTACTGCTAGCTGCTTGTTACAGTGTCTCTGGAAAGTGCCTCTTTACATCATGTCATGGGCTTTGTAAAGTGTTACTAGACTTCAGTCCACCTGCAATTTGATAAGCTGCTGTTTATCTTGCATCTAGGTGTACTGGTACTTTACTCCTTGTACTTTGGGGATTTCTTTTAATGTTCTTAAGAAAAGAAAGCCCTTCTTGTCCTCACTAATCAGATGGGAAGGCATTATTTCTGTAATTGTCTTTAAATTTTTTAAATTTCACATTTGACTATTTTAATAGAGTAAATTAACTTAAAAAACCCTTGCAAACAGATGGGAATTTTGCAGTCAGTTTTTTCAATTCTCAGTTCCCTCACTAACTTACATGTGGCGAAGACCTTAACTGTGACAGAAGCAGTCATGAAAATAGGATGCAGAACAAAGCCTTATATATGAATCTACAAATGAGCTTCACATTTTTTAATCATTTATGGTTCCTCATCTCCCAGAAACTTCAAAGTAGGATACTATAATGAAGTCATCTAAACATTCATTAAATACAGTGAAAAGCAGTCAATGTGTAGTGCCAGATGCTTTCAAGAGCATTTTGGAGGCAGTGATAACAATATATGGGGCACCTTGCCCCTGCTGGTGCTGTACTCCTGTATTGTAAGTCTGACTCGTGACATGTGTCCTCTGTGCTGGTCCTCAGGTTTCCTTTAGGAAAGCCTATTTACCTCTCATTCCTTTCACAGAGTTAGTGTGGCATACACAACTAATATAAATGTTATTTTCGTCATGTTTTCTCAGGACCATGTTTTCCATCTTCCGCTGGCATATTGAGACACAGTTTGGTTATTATGGCAACAGCAGTAGAGATGATGTTTGTCTCATTTAGTATAATTTGGGTTCTTTCTTTTCTAGGGAAGCAAACAGTGGGGGGGAAATCACCATAAGGGTATAAGCTCATGGAGCTGTAGTGTACAATGAAACAATCTGCCTTCTCAGACAGTCCAGAATTCTTGAGGATGAGCTCGTGTCCATGAATTTTGCCTTTCTGGTGGTGTGGATGTGACAGGCTATTAACATACAATGAAATGAAAACTGGCAAAGTGTAATGACTTTTCTGTACTTTTAAGTCGTGCAGGCAAAAAATAAAGCAAAGTTCCTTTTCACAGAGTTTAACTAGGTTGCATAAACTCTTAAAAAGATGRATCAGCAGCATGGTCATGATACCTGGCCGTCTTCCTTGAGCACTTTGTGTGAATCACCTAGGCTATGCAGTGGGTTCTGGTTTTAGTGATTTGGGCTCTCCGTATCTTACAGATGTTTATAAATTCTACAAAAAATGCCATGCACCTTCCAGAGCACGTAACAGCTCCTCTGATATATAGTGTAATGGAATTCATACTTTCAACTGAAGCTGTATTTATAACATTTTGGGCACAAAATTGCTCTTCACGTCCGGCAAACTCTGGAAGCTAACCAAAGATTGTTCTGAAAGGTTCAGCTGGACATTGCCTATTTCAGGAATCCCGCTCCAGGAATGATTGTAGGGATTGTGTGTTCAGACATTCAGACTTGCCACATACTAAGGGGGTTTTGTTTGGTTTTGGGTTTTTTTTGCACGGAGTAGGATATTTATTCAGTGTAAAATGATTGTCCGGCATTTTTTTTTTCAGGATAGTTTGGTGGGCTGGTCCTAAAGCAAGCCATTTGGCCTTGTGCCAGCTTGTCTGTTTGGACCATTATTCAGACATATGTTACTGAATAGTTTAAATATGTGAAGCAGTTCCAGTTTACACCAGCTGAATATCTGGCACACCCACTCTTGTACAGGAATTTCTTATGCTCTTTTTTTAATTTTGTGATTCTCTTAAAATATGTTTTAGATGCCTTTACTGAGGATTTTGAACATTATACATCGTCTTCCTGAACAAGTTCACTCTAGGTTAAACAATTTTTTTTCAATCTTTGTGCATCAAACAAGAAAATTTCCCCTTCTCCATCTGCTCTGATGGGCATATAATTTTAATATTACAGACCAAGGAATGTTCTCCTAAAGCTGCAGTTTTATGATCTAAGAATTTTCCTCTTTCATTGTTCTTTTAAATAAAATTAAAGCTTGTAGCAGCTTTTAGCACTTGCCCACCCAATCTCACAGATTATTCTACTACTTGAATCATTTATCCTATGCAGTACTTGACTGTCCTTTGAAATGTTTGACTTCTTTTAAGAAGTGAGCGTATCCTGTTTTCTGCTTGAATCATCTAAATCATCTGTTGCTTTAGTCTAGTTGGATTTATTTGAAACTGCTGTATACGTTCACCTTTCGGCGAAAAACCCATGTTCCTTGGAAGTTTTAATTAGCATGTGACATGTGACGCAGCTATAGCGGTGTGGACACTGACATAGGGAGGCCATCGTGTCTTAAACCAGATTAAGAACATCTGCCAGAGACCTGAGATTTTAATATTGTTTAGTTTTCAACGGAAATATCAGATTTTATCTCCTTCACAGCCTTGGGCAGCTCCCCTGTTCTTCATGGCACATTGCAGCATTTTCCCAACAAGTACTTGACTTGTTCAGTACAAAGGATGGAACGAAATGGGACCAGAATTTAGGTTGCACAAACATTAACAACCTGCTGTTTCATGTTTCTGAGCAGGAACAAACTTTCTAGATGAATAGAAGCAGTGTCAGTTGCTGATGCATGTATTTCTGCCTAATAACTAATCTAAATTAAAAGGATGTTGCAAAAACTGCTTACATTCCAATGCTTCAGCATGAATTYTAGGGTGGCATAAACCACTTCTTTCCATCCTTCACGTCTTCAACCCTGTGCCAGTGTGGAGCTCTAGTCTAATAAAGCAATGAGCTAGTGCAGGGAATTGGATCAAAGTTAAAACTAATCTGGGAGAAAAAAGGTTAATTATAACCCAGATTATTGTAGTCACCCTGATGATTGTTCTGGGATGAAAGAGCAAGCACACAAGAGACGAGAGGAGAACAAGAGCTGCTTTTGGCAGCCCTATGAGCTTATGCTTGCTGAAAATGCATGTAAAATTGCAATCTCATATGAAAATGTGGTCATTTAACAACCTTCCTCCTCCTGCTCCATTTCTCATTACTACTGAACATCTTCAGTTCACTGTCAATATGCTATGTTTATGTAGAGAACTTGATAAGCATTCACTTCCATGCTTCAGTTAGATGTGAAGAGTGATACTTCCCCACTCTTTAATTTCGTTACGTCTAATAGAATAATAGTTGCATGGATTAATCTGTATATAAATAAATGCATGTTTGTATCACAAGAGAAAGCTTAATTTCAGCTCTTGTTTTTATGGTCAAAAGAAAGTAACTCATAACCTTTTCCCATTTTTTTAAACAGAAGTCAAAGAGCAATCTGCAGAAGAAGATGCCCAGACTGAAGTGGACAGCACCAAGCAGCTAACACCAATTCTTCAGCGCTCAGTATCTGAGGAGTCTGCAAGCTCTACTGCCTCTGTTGGTGTCGAAGCTAAAACCAGGTTAGTGAGCAGGGAGACAGATGCTGAGTCAGTGGCAGGGCTAGGGCTTGAGTAATGGGGCGCGGAGTGCTCCAAGCACAGTCTTGGGACACGCTACTGGTGCTTTGAAGCATTAGCAGCAGCCTGGGTCGGCATCTGCTGTGTTTGAGACTGATGGCTTAATTAGCGTATAGGGAGATCAAGGTGAAAAGCATGTTTCTTGAGTGCTGTCCTCAGACTGCACTGGAAAACCCTAGAATTGCAGGATAGTAACGGTTTAAATTAGAACATAGAAGAGAAAGGAGAGAAAATACAATTACTGAAGTCTTCTTGCTGAGAAAATGATGTATTAACAAATTCGTATTACAATTATTTCTGAAGTTTGTGTTTATATATTTTCAGGAACAAAATACAAAAAATTTCCTGTCATCTCTACTATCTTTTTCCCGACTTCAGAGTTTATAATACAGAAATTAATGTTTGTATTTTTCTTCTCAGTTTTTTAGTCAATATAAATTACCCATAAAGCAGTGAAAGTACCAATTATGTAATATGAAGAAAACCAAAACACATTGTATGTGATCACTTTTGAAACCATACCACAGAATTCTGGCAGAACTTCTCTATTTAAGCTCTTGTACAGGTTTTAACCGCATACAGGTCTGTTCTGCTGCAGAGATTGTTACCAGTTTTGTGACAGTTTCAGGTATAACGATATTTTTGACYGATTTGGAGAGAATAATCTTAGTGATTTTGCTTCCTCTTAACCTCTTCCCCATACAAAAAAAACTTACTTCATCTATTTGCTTTTCTAATCGTTTTCATACTTTACAGATTCACAAGTTTGTTAGTTGCTAGTAGATATTTTCATTTTTACTGAAAGTTTCAGTAAAATAAACCTTTGGAATTGAAAACACAAAAGCTGTTTTAATGGAATTTTCCTAAGCTATTATTAAATTGTGGTGAATATATAGAACAATTTCAACTGAACAGGTGTTTTTGTTCTTTATTTTATCCTGTTCAGGGTTGTTTGCAAGAGTTGTTCTTAGAACTGTTTCATCTGCTGTCTATGTTTCTCAAGGTTACTTTATTGTTGTTATCGTGAGCAGTTGATTACAGTGTTTTCCCTAGCCATAAACTTGTTTCTTACAGGCTAGACAACAGTCATCCAAGAAAACCTCTGCATGATTCTGAGCCAGGCCTTGTTTGTGCTCAAGTTATTAATTCTGCTAATGAAAGGTGTAGATTCTGATTAGTTGAGAGTGAAAGTATATTATGGCTGCAATTTTTGGCTGATCAGAACATAAAATGTTGAATGCTACTGTTTCTCTAATTAAAATAACAAAGATCAGACCCTATCTTTAATATTTTGGAAGGAAATGTATTAAAGGAAGTGAAACAGATAACTGGGAGTCTAAGGTTTTTCAGATTCCAGATAGTTTTGGTTTGAGATTTGGATGCAGAATTAGTATCATGTTAATTGCAGAAGTGATTGATGTCCTCATAACAACATTTAAAAAAAAAATCTCTGGCATATTTGGCACCGCATTGTGAATCCTAACAGAAGGAGGCTGTTAGGCAGAAGGAGAACCTGGACTGCATTTTCGTGATCTATTGGCTGTATCATTGTCGGGGATGTGGTGGTGACACATCTCTCGTGCCTTTTAGCTGTGGAAGGACTGGATTCTGAGTGACTTGACTCTGTCCTCTTAGAAGGAAGGGCAGTGTGTGAAACAGCGTACACTGAAGGCTTTGAGATCTCTTGTGTTACAGTGGGGTGGTTCACGATAAGGTGCGACTCCTTGGAGATTTGAAACCTATAACGTGGGGAGACAATTCTGAAGCTGGTTTCCAAGTTGCGCTCATCAGTTTCATCACATGTCATATAAGCTTTTTTGATTCCATTGTGTAGTGTAAGTAATGGAAATGTTTATATATTTAGAAATAAATTGATATGTGAGGCATAGAAAAATCACAGAAATATATTGAAACAGGCAATGCAGCAATTACTTAGAATACAGAAAAGTAGTAAAGCCTCTACCAGAAGTAGATGCAGATGTGGGTACAGTTACCTTTTGCATCCCCTTTCTCAGTGAACTGTTGAGTGTAAGACACTTCTAGATTTTAATCTTTGATAGTAAAGATAAAGGAGTTAAGGAGAGGCATGTGGAGCATAAAACGAAGTCTTTTGCTAAACTAAATTTCCTATTGAAACGTAGTAATTATAACACAGGTAGGGATGCATCACAACTGGGACAGGCAGATTTCAGTAGGTGAGAAATTAGCCAAAGCTGTTACTTGTATAGTATATTTTTTTTTCTATCTCTCTTGAGCTGAGGGTAAATAAGAACATCTAAGAGGAAGGTGATTGCGAAGATGGTCAGTTCTGGAACCTGAGGTGCATGGTACAGAGCAGGATGAGTGTACATGGGAGTCCATGAGAATTAACCACAAATCAGATTGAGGGGAAAAGATTCAAGAACAGATTTAGGTTAGGATTAGTACTAAAAAACCAATGTGCTGAAGCCATTAAAATAAACAGTATCTGAGCCATAGTGGGGTAAGGAGAGAGTGTGTGCGCACGCGCATGTGTGCATGGGCTTAGAAGCAATGAGTAAATGACTGACCACAAGTGAGGAGGGGCAGTAGCATCAAGTAAAGATGAAGTACCCAACCTGGCAGTGATAAAAGTAGTGCTGCCAACTCTATATATTACGAGTGTCATGCTTTTTGGAGCCTTTTCCTTTGTTTCTTCTCTTTCTATAAGCTTTGTGAGAAACCTGTCAGCCCAGGACTTACGGCTGAGCAGAATCCAACTTCTTTGGAAGGAATCTGCTCCTTGCGCTTGTGCTGCCTGCAGAGAGCAGGGGAAGTGGAGCCCGTGGGGCAGGCAAGCAGCCAGAACCTGGCTGCGACTTACAGCAGAGCCCACTGTGACCTTCCTCCTTTCTTTCCCACATTGTTAGCTCCAAGTGTTAAAAGCTCAAGAGAATGACCTTAAAAGCACAATTTAATAGAAACACAAAACACCTTTAGATTGATTTTATTCTTCTTGAACTGAGACTGTAAATTGCATTAATTGCATGATTCCGGTCTTTTTGGCATAATTAAAAAGACTATTCATTCTTAAAATAAACAAATAGAAAAACTGAGGTTTTCATACGTTTGTTTTGTTTATTTTAGTAGTCTGGTATGCTGAATGCCTACTCATATGAAACTCGTACCACGTTGAAAGTGTATCAGTTTTATTACAGCCCAATTGCACCTTTTCCCCTTATTTGATTGTTGCTGCTGCTAAGATCAAATTTATAGTCTGGAGATGGAAGACAGGGTGCTTTATTTCATAGAATAGAAGTGGTTGGTGAATATCTGCTTGTTACATGAACAGAAAAAATAAGGTGTCTAGTGAAAAAGCAGGAGTGGACTTCTTTCTTCTTTTTTTAATCTTCAAAGGAAGAGTAATATAAAACTCCTTGCAGCACTCAATAGAAATTGTGGACTGGCATAGAGATTATCTAATCTAGACAGAACAACACTGCACTGATGGCAAAGATCTTTAGTCAGGAGACAGTTGGATTTAATGTACAGAAACATGATAAAATTGTTTAAGTTGCAAAGTCAAATACATGTTTTAGGAAAGAGCAGAATTAAGTTTATTTATCAAACTCTTAATTATTTTCTTTTATCCACATGTATTATGAACAAAAATCAGAAATTTGTTCATGCTTTCTTTATAGATCCTGTTTCCTTGAGCTCTGATTATTCTCACCGTTTTGAGTTTCTCCAAGTGGCCCACAACTTTCCTGATGGATGGACTGCATATTGCACAAAGGAGGCCTAAGGAAGGTTTCACAGGCAGCTCTAATTATGGCATTTTAATGATTGACATTGGGACCGTAATGAGTCTGTGGTGCTTTCCTGTAGAACTTACCACTATTAAAAAAAAACAGGCACCTCATGTGACATTTGACACTTGTGACAGCCAGGCTGAAGCCTTTTAGAGCTGTTGCGTAGTCCTTCACTACTTGAGTTACGCTGTTACATAAGTTGCTCCAGCTGTGACAACCACATTTAGAAATTTTCCCTGCCCTAACGTGAGCGGGTTCCCTACACGTAAGGAGTCCCACTTTCAGCCCCTGATTGCCTCTCACAGATGGATGGTTTTAGGCAGTTTCTCTCTCCCATCCTACTCAGGTTGCCTCTCTTCACTGGTTTCTGCCCAGATGCTCACACATGGCTACCCTGCACTTGTGGGCAGCAAGCCTGGCTCTGGCAGGTCGGATCTGTTGGATCTTTGGACAGATGTTCTTTCCTCTGAGACGTGGCATTCAGACAGATGGGRGCATCCCATGGCCTGTGTTTCATAGCTGGCGGTCTGTCAGGCCGTGCTGAAGTACTGATAGCAGTTCTTGTTACGCAGCCTCTTGTGTAGACGAAGCTCAGGAGTGGATGAGATGCTTTGTCAGAGGATTTCACAGATACACGCTGATGAAAAACTATCATAAGAGCCTGGAAGCTTTAGTTCTATTTCAGTATTTAGCAAGTATGTAGCCCTCCGTCCATTTCTTCTAACTTAGACCTTTTCTATATTTTTTTCCCTCCAGGCTGTCTCTGTCGGAATCTTGTCTTCTTTCATATTGCTCACGCCTCATCGTATTCCCATTATCCTTGCTTTTCCAAACCTAGTTTCAGTGTCATGTCACAGTTTCCTCTTCTTCAGTTCCTTACACTCCTCACTACCTTCATSGGCTCCCAAACAGATGTTTGTCACATGATATTTCCTCTCACCTCCTATTCTTTTATTCATTTTTCTAGTCAACTGAGGCTGTGTTCTTTTCCTGTTTCCTTGGCTTTCTGTATGATACATGTTATTCCCAACTGTCACTTGTCCTGTTTCCTCCATCACCTCTCATTTCACTTGTACATTAGGTCTTCTCTCTTGCCTTGCGCATTTGTTCATAATTCCTTTCTTTGGTTCCACTTCAAGTATCAGAAATTACTTTCCTGCTTTTTCCTCCTCCATTACTCTACATAAAATTGAAATTTTTCTCCCCTTTATATCTGAATTGGCAGGCAGATGACTGATGGAAAGTACAGGCAATTTAAATATATTGCTCTACAAAATCTGGGCTTGCAGCAGAGCCATTAACTGTAGTTGCAGAGATGATCCCCACGAGTGTCTCTAACCTTTGGCTAAAACGTGTTCATTCACAGTGTAAGGATGCTGCRTATGGAGTCTGCTTTCACCTGGAAACTGAGAGCAAATAGAGCGTGAAGAGTGAAGAGACTATTTTTGAACTTGTAGCATTGATGTGTCAAAGCTTTGCTTGAGCACATATGATTTACTTGGTAAGATTAGAAACATTAGGAAAAGTTTTTAGTGATTTTCATAGAGTTACAGAAAATGCATCTATAATTTCAGAAATGGATGTAGTAAAACTAGAACCGATTCACAGAAAAGCAGAAAGAGTGATCAGAGATGTGGAATAGTGTTCATATGGAGACTAGTTAAATTAGAGCCCTTCAATCTGCAAAAGAGACACTGGAGGAAGAAGTACTAGAGTTGTCTGAAGCTGTAGCTGCCGTGAGGAGGGTGACTATTTATCGATTCAGTTTGTTTTAATGCAAGAAACTGGAGGTCATCAAGTGAAGCTTGTGGGGGGCCAGGACCAGAAGAAGAGGAGGTGGTTCTTTACGCAGCAGGTAGCTGTGTAATGGAAATCCTTGCAAAAGGGTGTTACGGATGCCTAAAAGTGTGTGTGGACTGAAGAACAGATTGTAAGAGAAGCAGAAAAGTACTAAATGTATATAGGAATCTCACCTGGTTTAGGAAGGTTCTGAGCTGAAAACACTTGGAGGCATGGAAAGTATATATGTTAGCCCTTTTCTCTAGTATTACTTGTGTATCTGCTTATCCCGTTTCTAACCCTGGCTGTCTTGGGCTGGCTAGACCTTTAATCTGACCCAGTAGAGTTTTCTCAGCAGAACCCCACTCTGTTGCATATCAAATCTCTTCTGTATTCTCAGAGAAAAGATCACATAAAATTTTGAGTTATGCAAAACAGTATGCTTTTTCATTCTCTAATATGACTAAACAATTTTGATGAGTTTTATGAAAACCACCTTTGTTTAAAGCAGCTCGGTATGCGTTAAATTGCAGCAATTTTCTGGTGATAAGACCCAGCTTAGTGTTTTTATGAAGYTGCCTGAGACAAATATGCTAAGTGATGCTGCTCTCTCTGTGAGGGTTATGCAGTGCTGCTGTGTGCTATATTTTCATTTGCCCAGACATGCAATTTGGCTTGAACAGACAGTAGTTATGGGATACAAGGACACACTGAAGAGAAAAACACAGAACTTTTTTCTTTTGAGTTTTGTCGCTCACAGGTTAAATCTCCTTCTCACAAAATTGAAGTATCACCTTTCAGGTATGCTCACAATTGTTGTCTTCTATGTGGATTTTTTTTAATCTTACAGAGAAAGAGTCAGTTCAGTTAGACATTAAAGACTGATTTCTAGATGCCCATGGAGTAGACCTTTGAATTCCCTTAGCATCGTCTTTCTGATAACCCCTCCTGTACTTAGAGTATGTTAAGCTATCCCAGCGGAACTTTAAACATATGTTTAGATTAAAGCTGACACATATTAGCTGTGTATAAAAGCATATTTTCTTCTTTTTAAAATCTTAAAATGTCAGTAAAATGAATTTTGTTGGTGGTGATGCATTTAGGGGGTAATGTTTGCTTTCTTTCAAATGGGAAGAGTATCATTAGATTGCTTGTATGGCTGAAAACTCCAACTGTGTTGATTTGAAAAAGATTGGAAAGCAGTTAATATCTAATTGCTTTTTGCATTTTGAAACTGAAAAAGAAAAGCTTCATATGAAGCCCTGCGAATCCCTCCTCCATTTTGAAAGGAATTGTCTATGTAAGCTAAATATTCATTTTTAAAACAGCTATGTAATAGTAGAGTGTGTCAAACTGCTTGAAAAGTGTAAGTTGTTTGTGATCCAGTTTYCTGTTGGAAGGAGGACGCTCTGCATTTAAAACATGTTTAAATACAGTTTACATCTGAGAACTTCCGCATCTTCCTCTTTGTATTGTCTTCATTTCAGTATATAATTCTGTCTTTAGTATCCTTAATTCAGAGGGTGATTTATTGGTTTGCTAACGCTGTATCAGTCTTAAATTCTAATGCATTGTGTAGTGTGATTTCTCCAAAGTTTGCTTTGGTAGTTTTGCTTCAAGCCTCTTTGTTATACAGCTGCAAACGTTCACAAGAGCTCTAGAGTGTTTTGATGAAGGTGGAAAGGCAGTATTCCATAATTCCGTAAGCTTTATAATAACTTAATAAAATACCTCTGTGAACAGCTTGCATGCATTATAACTTGCACTGACAGAGACTTCTGGCATTATTTTAACCTGGAATTTTTTTCCAGTTAAAATACAGCTTTCAGGTCTCCCTTTGGATTTATGTAAATGATACAATATTGCGTCTTCACTAAAGAAAAGAACAGTTTTCTCTTTAAATAACACAACATAACTGTCAGTGAAGGCAAAATAGTTTGTACTTCAGTACAACTTGGCATAGCTAAGTAAATAAGTCCTCTGTAGTGTTTAAGTTAGCCTTTTAACATGTGTTAAAACTACTAACAATGTTAGCTGGCAGACGAATTCTCAAGGCCAGTTTTCATCAATCTACCTCATTAATCAGTATAAACGATGCTCTGAAACTCTGTTTTTCTCCTAAATGTTCCATTTCATTGTGTTAAACTAATTTTTAAGGATGAAAATTAAATATAAAAACATTTGAAATTTATGCAACAACTTAGCCTAGCCTAACCAAGGGTTTCACCTTTCAAAAATGCTAAAATGTATGTGAAAGAGACATCATGAAGGCATTTTCAGATGTTGAGGAAAATTATTGCGTAATTCCTTAAAAGAAAATCTTATAGCAAATATCAAATGATATCCTCCTCACCAGTTTTTCCTATTTGGTGATAAGAAAGCTAAGTAGGGCACAAACCACAATGAACATTTCAACCCAAAGGTTGAATGAAATAGATTTTTATTTTTATGCTTTCCAAAATTGTGTATTTTCGGGGCATTATTGTGGCACGTGGCAGCAGTGATCATCCATGATCTAAGTGTGTTATGGTTACAGCTAATGGAGCATGTTAGAGTTGCCATGATGTGGGTTTCCTCAGATTTAATACAATGCCCTTTGCTGTTTAAACAGCAGCAACAACCTCTGCTTTTAGTAACTGGATTGAAAATATGACTGCAGAGTAGAAGTATTTTGGTAATTGGTGTTCCATGATAGGCTGGGAGGCATTTGCAAAGAGGTAGAAGAGGAGCATCCATTAAGTTGAATTCATGAGTTCATATTTCTTGTGCTGTTATAAGTTCTGTTCATCATCATAGGATGTTTGAGTTCATCTGTGCATGTTTTCATGAAAGAATGGAACCTTTACAATTTCTCTGCAGAACAGGAGGCTGTGGGATTTTATTTARTCCCTCACTCCTTTACCATTCAGTACTAGAAGTCTTGTATGCCTTGAAGCATCTTACTGACAGATGTGCAGAACACAGGCTGCTTGCTTTCTTCCTTGGCATTCAGCTGCTCAGAGATCCTGGAGACAATAAGGGAATCACAAAGGTGTGGATGTCAGTGAAGGAATATTGGTGAAGTTATTCCTAGGAAAAGGAGAAAGGTAGATTAATTCCACCAGCTTTGTACACCGTGCTGTAGATGACTGGCGCATCCCCACATCATTACAGGTTGTCCTCCATTCTACTTTCGTATGAAAATTAGGAAAGAGAATGAAGGCGCATGTCTAATAATGTTGAGTCACACTAATTCATGTGGACCAGTCTGAAGATTTCTGCTTCCAGTGCAGCAGTCCTCTTGCGGACACATCTGTGTAGATTGGAGAGATACGGGACACCATGTAAACAGAGTGTTTTACTTCAGTCAGTCTGCACATCTGCTTATTGTCAAAGAGTCTTGGCTGCCACTGGATACCCCAGTGCCATTTACCGACTTAGAAGGATTCAGGAAGAGCTTGTGCATACTTTTGGGAGTTTAACTACAGGGGCACTTAGTGCTCTTGAATTGTAGATAATCCTGATGCCTTATTTCTGTTAAGAAAGTTTTGAGGATAGTTGGTTTTACCTTGATTCCCTAAATGAGTGTTTGCAGGCAAGCCAGAAGATGTTTTCTGGTTGTGATTTAATATTGTGCAACCAGTTGCCCAATCTTTCATGTGTTGAAATGAAATCCTTTGAATAGGAAAGGCTGCATTTTAGGACAAGTCCTAATGACTGCAAGTCATCGGTTGAGCAGAGGAAATGGTGGCTGTTCTCCCTTCCTCCAGGATTAACTGACTAGGACATTCGCTTTGCTTTTGTTGAGATGTGGATTGGAGAGGATTGTAGCATCTTTGATCCTTGTAAGGGAGCTGAGTAAGTTCTTCTGGTGGAAGAGAACATTTAAGTTGATTCAAACAACTTAATGAAATTAAGAACTTGCAGAAGAAAATGGCTCTGGTAGAGGGCTGAAATCGGCACGTTTCTTGTTAGAAAGTACATTTGGGGCACCTTATGAGATAGTTTGTGTCTCRTTTAATGGCTTGGCAGGAGCAGACATCAGTTGTAGACATTGGCCTTACTGCCTTTTATCACTTCTCCTTAATCCAGTTGAAAGTCTGTTTGGTTTTGAACATTTTTTTTTCTATCTGCATCGTATGTGAAGTTGTGTGCATACAAATGTATGAAACCAGTTGAGATGAGGTGCTGTACAGAAGCACTTACTGGTAATGAGTCACCTGTGGAATTTTAAAGGTTTATAAAAAGAATTTGTTCTAGAAAAACTTAGGAATTAAGGTGAAGTTACAAACAGTGAATTTGTATTTTGGTCTGGAGCAGCATAAATATATTTTAAATGCAGTATTGGTGAGCTTGTTCTTTCCTTTTTGCTTCCCCCCCCCCAGTAATTTACAGAAAAAAAAGTATGACATCATCCCATGCATGTTACCCCGTTTTACATTAGTCTGTTCTGAAAATATGTTAATTATGGTAACAGATCTAGGGCTTGAGCTTAAGTGTTTCCAGTGTCTCCATTTCATGATCTTTGGTGTGAGAACTCTGTATCGCAGATTGAGGTCCTCTGATTGAATGCTGACACACAGTAATTTTTGAAGTATTTTCTGCAATCCACAGATAATATAATTTAAAAACCCTGCCTTCTGCCCATACAGACATAGTTGCTCATGAAGTATTTTAAGCTAAGGCTTACATGGTGGAATTGGCCACTTTGTACTTGATGACAAATGGATAATACAAGGCATTGAGGAGCGAGGGAAGCTGCTTCTCCGCTGCAGTTGTGTCTGGCCTCCGGGCGCTGGCCAGGGAGCCCGCTGGCGTGTTCGTTGGTAGGTGCTGGGTACCCAGAGATTTAAAGGCCTTTTGCTTGCTACTTCACCCCCCGTTAAAAGGGAGAAACTTTATTTTTTCCTCTCCTGTCTACCTCAGACCACCAGTCTTTCGGCAGGACCCTGAGAGTGTGCGAGCGCTGTGCGTAATATTTTTTTTTTTAATGCAACCTGTCTATTGGGGAGCCATTAGTTAAGGATTCCCCCTCCCGGCCGTGATCGTTCCAGTGCCTGCTCCGGCCCCAGCTTTGTGCCCTGGTAGCGGTGTCCCCAGCCATGTGATTGCCCAGAGCCCTCCAGCTGTCGGTGCCACGCCAAGGGGAGGCCGGGACGCTCGGGCACGGGAGGTTCCTGCGCCAGGAGCTGTGATACATGAGCTGTCTTACAGATGCTAGGAAGCTCTGCATTGCCCTCGCTTTAAATGTTAGCTTAATAACTTCTTTAAAGTGTTTTTTTTTATTCTTATTATTTCTCTTTTAGAAATCTTAATGCTGTGATCATGTTTGTAACTTCTATGCTTTAAGGAAACAGTGTTGTTTGTTTAGTCATAATTATCCTCAGGTCTTTTGTTAAGGATTTTATGGTCAATCTGTCCTAACAGGATATATGAATAATTATTTATTCCACTGTGGATAATTTTGCATCTACTGAAATTTAGATACTGTTGTGCTGCCTGTTAAAATCTTTTTTAAGTTTCCTCCCAAGTCTCTCTGGTCTTACCTAGCATGAGTAACTTTGCTGCCCCTTTCATATACGCCCTACCTGTAAGGTCAGATCAGGTTTCACCCGTGGTCTTGCAGGGTATATTCACTGACATACAAATAATCATGTTTTTGTTGTTTTACCATGTTAAAAGTAAGTTATAAAGCAGGAAGTTGTACCGATCAGCTATAACTACTTAGATTTCCTCTTTTTTGTGCTACCTTTGCTGTTATTTTCTTTATATCTTTTTGTACCTTCCTCTGAAGACTTCTGGGAAGTGTTAGATACTTGTCATCTGCTGGACTGTCCCTGCAGGTTGTGCTGCCTAATGCTGGCTCTGTGTTTACACAGGATCAGTTAGGGATGTATGGCCAAGGCCACCAGTGCAAAGAGAAATGTTTCTTAACGGTAGTATGATAGGGTATTAGCTTGAGCAGCGTGGAGGGAACCCGTTTAACATGCCCACCAATCTGCATGTCCCCAGCGGTGCGTCTGCCATGGGGAAAAGGCCAGTCTTACCAGTGCAAGTGCAAGTAGGTCAAGTCAAATCTAAGGGCCTTCACTAGATTCTCACTGTCTTCTGTTCAGCACTAGAACTTCCCTTTTTGTAATGTCTTCTTCTGTTACTGCTGTTACCTCACCTGTCTGAAAAGCACAGATACTCTATTAATTTTTCCAAGAATTAATGAATATTATATGGGAATTCAGCCTTAAGATTTCCTCCTCCCTCTTTCCTCCCTCCCTTGCCCAACAGAGTGCCCCAAACCCAAATATGCCACTTTGGGAGATGCACTTAAATCAATTTAAATGGGATCCACTCAAAACCAGCCTCTACCCAAATGCCAGATTCCCTGAGGCATCTTTTGGGGGGTTTTAGGGGCATAGATATGAATAAAACAAAATTGTTCACTTAAGAATAAAAATGTGTTAAATGGCTTTGCCTTTAAACTGTTATAATGGGAAGTGCATTAGTTGCAGAAGTTCACATTTTAACTTTGTAGACTCATTTGTTATAGAAATATTTTTCAGTAGCTTCCATATGATGCAACACAAGGAGTGCTGTCAGAGCTGTCATTTCAGAGCTGCTGTTATGTTATGCATGTTAAAACATAATTGCAGATAGTACAGGGATGTCTTAACAGTCTCAGTTCTGTAAATAAAAATTTCCTGTTGTAAAAGATTTAGGTATTGTTTTTTAAGTGTTAAATTCAATTATTCCTTTTTAAATTTATGTGTATCATATGCCCTGGTTTGTGTGAATATAGTCAAGCACTTTTGTGAAACAAAAAGTTCCGTTACATAACTTCACATTAGCTGGAAAGAATATATTGAATTCTGATGCTTACAGTATTTGGAAGTTTTTATTGTTATAAAGGGTAAATTGCCATGAAAGTTGATCTTTGATGAGATGTCCTCTGCTGTTTCTCCAAAAAACGAACCAACTCTCTTCCCTTTCACAGCGAACAACTCTGCGCCTTTTGTTACTGTGGTGAGCGGAGCTCATTAGGGCAAGGAGACTTAAAACAGTTCAGTCCCACTCCTGGGTACATCATCCCATGGAAAAACCAGCCTTTACCCAAGAGCGAAGGCAGTGACAGCGCCGATGGAGCTTGCGAGAGAACTCCAAGGCAAAACGCAGTGCCGCGCAAACAACGGGGACACAAGAAGTAAGTCAGCTTCACAGTAAATAAAACTTGCTGTGTATTTTATGAAGCTCAGGAAGCATATTTGCAGATGTTGTACAGGGAAAAGCACGTAACTTGCAATTGTGAATGTTTCATTTTGTTCAGTAATAGGAATTTTTTTTTAATGCAAGCAATATAGAAACTGTCTACCACTTTTTAGAACTAGTTTCTCCCTCAAGTGAGAATCTTCATGCTTTAGAAAGTCAAAGAAAAGAAACATTACTTGTCATAAAGCACAGATCTATTTGTGAGTTGAAAATCAGTTGAAGGCAGTATGCGAAAGAGTAGAAGATAGTTGAATTCTGATGCATGTTTGATGTTATTTTGTATTGTGGAGCCTCAGCCCATCTTCTGAAGCTTATGGTCTTGTCCTCCAAAACAGTGCCTTTTTAGTGTCCTTCTGAAGTGGGGCTGCTCTTGAAGGAGGTTTGCTAGCACTGTTAGTTATTGAAGTAAGAGGCCCCTGAGTCCCCCCTGGTAGCTTCCCCCTGTCAGTATCTGTGAAAAGCACAGGAGCGAACCCAACTCTATGGTGAAGCTGTAGTAGATACCCGGCGATGGCACCTCACATGCAAGGAAAGGGAAAAGCGTCTAAACCCGTTCGATTTTTTCCCATACGGCATTTGGGGTTAGCGAGTGCCGGCGTCCGCGCCCGGCCCGGCCCGGCCCCCGGTTCGCAGCCGGTCGCGCGGCGATGGCTGCAGCGGGGRGTGGGGGCGCTCTGTGGCCTCAGGGCGCTCGGGCCCCGCGGGCGATGGCGTCACGAGGGAGCGCGGGGCGGTCGGGCCGGCGGCCAGGGGCGGCCGCCCCGCCGCGCTGGAGCTCGGCCATTGGCTGCGGGCGCGTCGGGGGGTGGGGCCGGGCGGCAGCTCCGCCCCTTGGCGCCCGGGGCGGGCAGCGCGCGCGTGCGCCGGGAGACTGCTCSGCGGGCGAGGGCTCCTCGCTGCTGCAGAAGGGCTGGGCGCTGCTCGCACACACCTGCCGGCGCTGGGGCAGGCGCGCGGCGCTGTGCTCGCGCGCGTTGTGTGACGCCGCTGGCGGGAAATGGCCTTCCGTGGAAACGATAGAGCTCACCCGCTCCCCTCACAGAGTCGCTCTGCTTTATGCGCACGGGGATTGCTCCTTCCAAAAAGACTCTAAACACAGAAGATAATCCGGCTGGGGTGAAAGGTGCATCTGGTCGAGATTATATTGCCGAGTGATCTGAGATGTTCTTTAAATGATTTGATCTAGCGAGAAAACTTGTATTAAAAAAAAGGCAATGTCGTTTGGGATTTATTTTTTCTTCTTCCTTTAAACTCCTAGGTTTTGAAGTAACAGAGTTAAAAGTTAGAACTGGCTTCAGGGATTGTTAAGAGAGTTCAGGAACTAGCTTTAGCAGGGATGATGTTCAGCTCCTGTCATGACAGGAGTCATTAGGATATTTAGTAATTGTAAAATTTCCAACCTTCATTGGTGTGCAAGAGAGATGTTTTCTCCCAAGCCAAGGTTTTTGTTCATGTGTTTTTTGCCCACACATCTTTCTCAGTGTAATATTTGCAGTGGGGCGCATACTGTATTTAGGAAGACAAAGTTATCACAGCTTAAAATTCCGTTGATAACTAGCTCTAGGCTTTACTTATTGGCAACAAGGCAATATTTATCATCACCAGGCAATATCAGTTTCGATGCCTTTTTTTTTTTTTTTAAGGTTATGAGCAGTAAGCAAAGTAGTTGAGAATAAGAGGTAGTTTCATGCTGTCTCAACTCTAGAAACTCAGAAGTAACAGGACATGTTCAAGTTTGGGTTATTAATGGGGGAGAATAAAAAGTTCAAAGTACCATAATAGAAATTGCAGCACCTTCTTTCCTACCAACCCCTGGAGCAGCAGATCAGACTGAGTTTCACAGTGAGAAGCCTAGTACAAATCCCTAGCTGTCCAAGAAAGTTTTTTGCTTGCAGGAAATAAAGAAGGAGGAATCTTTAATTTGTGAATGGACTGATCTAATTTTTATTAATTATTTTCTGATGAGATTAGAATTTAAGGGACAAATGATTGTTTTCCTTGACTGATTTTTTTTTTTTTTTTTTTTTTTTTTTTTTTT